>NC_043002.1:72470710-72498210 GCF_006345805.1 Octopus sinensis
ACAATGCGTACTAGAACAGCGAATCAGTAAGACAGATGCGTTATGAACAACTACGTCGACGTAAAGCAGCTTGGTGAACCGAGGTTATTGCTACTAACAGGGAATTATAAATACTATAGCCTTGTAAATTTATTTCCTTAATGCCCACAGAGAGCTAAACACAGAGGGGACAAACAAGGATAGACAAAGGGTCTAAGTCGATTATATCGATCCCAGTGCGTAACTGGTACTTATTTAATCGACCCCGAAAGGAGATGAAAGGCGAAGTCGACCTCAGCGGAATTTGAACTCAGAACGTAACGGCAGACGAAATACCTATTTCTTTTCTACCCACAAGGAGCTAAACGTAGAGAGGACAAACAAGGACAGACAAACGGATTAAGTCGATTATATCGACCCCAGTGCGTAACTGGTACTTAATTTATCGACCCCGAAAGGATGAAAGGCAAAGTCGACCTCGGCGGAATTTGAACTCAGAACGTAACGGCAGACGAGATACCGCTAAGCATTTCACCCTGCGGGCTAACGATTCTGCCAGCTCGCCGCCCTTTTAACAAACGTTCCCATGCCGGGAGCCTTGTAAATTGAAAGCGCTCGACCAAAACCCAAACCCGTAACACAAACCGTTGACGCCGGGACTTTGCCACGACGCTACCTTGTTCGCTCGAGTCTATAATAGCCCCAATCAGAAATGTTTTTCTATATTTTAACTGCTCCGCTAATGGATTGAGTTATAAGAATTTTAGTGAAAAAAAAACTTTCGTATTTGGTGATGGGGTGTGGTGAGGAGGACGTAGTTTTTAATATATTTTGGTTTCTTTTAAATTTTGCTTTTTTGTTTTTGCGAGGTTTTTATTTTTTTGTTCTGGTTTTTTTCTTTTTACATTTTTAAGCACCTCAACTTCTAACGGCACTTATTTGGTTACGTTACAAATGCTTAGACTTATGTACTGCATGATGCGTACGCTTGTCATTTGATTAAATTGATTGAGACTTCTCACTTGCTATGTTTTTATCGAATTCCAGAAGGGAAAAAATACACACACACATACATACACATACATGCATACATACACACACACATACACATACACATACATGCATACATACACACACACATACTACACACGCACACATATATATATGTATATATATATATACACACACACATACATACATATATACATACATATATACATACACACACATACATACATACATACACATACATACATACATAATACATGCATACATACATACATACATGCATATATATACATCTATATTATACATACACACACATACATACATACATACATACATACATATATACACACACACACGCGCGTATGTGTATAGCGTGCAGTTAGCAGATGACATCAAAGGAAACGTTATAAGAAAAACTGCAAAAGCAATTCTAAAGACACATTCTTCGTTGACGTGACATCGCAGTACGTAATAACGTAAACATGCGTGTATGTATCTGTATGTCTTTGCCTCTGTGTGTGTGTGTGTGTGTGTGTGTGTGTGTGTGTGTGTGTGTGTGTGTGTGTGTGTGTGTGTGTGTGTGTGTGTGTGTGTGTGTGTAAACAGCGAAAGAGCGGATGACTGAATGAAAAGATTAGCCCACAACCGAATTCGCAGTTGATGGGTCTATCATCATTAACAGTACGAGGCTGTGTAGCTGTGTCTCTGCCCGGGACATTTAACCTTCAGATGATACAGTTCACCAATCTGTAAATATGTGCCATTAGGTTAAAAAGGCACCGAGCCTATGAGAATTCAATGCGATCACTCGACAATATGACCAAACAAATCACGCCGTACTGTCTCCAGTAAACACAGTCTTCTCAGTCACAATGTTGCGAAAGAGGGAGAGAGAGAGCGCGCGTGAGAGAGAGAGAGCGCGCGTGAGAGAGAGAGAGCGCGCGTGAGAGAGAGAGCGAGAGAGAGTGTGTGTGTGTGTGTGTGTGTGTGTGTGTGTGTGTGTGTGTGTGTGTGTGGTGTGTGTGTGTGCGTGCGTGTGAGTGAGTGTATGGGTGTGTTTTATATCTGTCTATCAACGACTCTATCCATTTCATTGGTTTCTAACAGCAACTCGAGTTTCATGTTCGAAGGAAGATATTTGACTTTTCGATAAAACTGAGACCTAATTACCGTGTTCGGCCACAGCTATTTTGGTGCGTATCATAGGATATGACTGGCGATGATATATCGGGTACGGCAAGAAAAATTCGCTATCTCTAATTGGAAATTTCAGGTCGAGGTGGTCACTCAGATTTACGTAATATAGAATACTAGCTTAAGGTGACCCGCTCTACGCGCGGGTGAGGGTGTTGTTGTTACCTTCTGTTGCTTCCTTTCTGTTTCTTATCGCCACATTCTCCCTCTTTGTTTCTTTCTCCTTTCTCTCTCACTTTCCCACTCTCTTACTCTTCCTTTCTCTCGGACTCTCCCTCGCTTTCTCTTACTCTCTATCCTTCTCTATCTACCTATCTCCCATTTATAAAAACACAAAGGATCTCGAGTAAGTTGAGAAAGAAAATATTTTGAAAGATCAATCACAAATATCAGGCAGTGACAACGGAAAGCACACTTGCTTTTTGTACGTGCCACTATTTGAGCGATTAAAAATAAGGAGAAAAAGGATTTCTTTGTTAAATTTAGTACTTATTTTGAGATTTTTTCGACGATTGACCATGCAGAGAGATGAAGCTGTCAAACGTCGTTATAGAGAGTAAGTGTAGGGAAGGAAGGAAGGAAAGAGAGAGACGGTGGGAGACAGAGTGATATGCGAAAGAGAGAAGCGACAAACACTTGTCAAAATGTGGGTTTTGTTGCCCTAGTATGGTATTCTGCGTGTTGTAGACAGTAAATGCCGGGAAGGTTGAAAAAGAGAAAGTAGAAAGTGGAGGATACGTGAGGTACGATGTTGCTAATTCGGCGTTGATAGCATTACCAATTGGTAAGATGAATCAATCCAAGTAAATGCCGCTCGGTGAATTTTCCCTTTGTGAAATTTACCTAGTCTCCAAAGCTCTTTCATTTAAGCTGTGCAAAATCATATTTCTTTGATTCGATAACATTGATCTTTCGAGAACCGTCCACTTAATGTTGTAGTCGAAGTTCCAGTTTCTTGGTTTCCAGATGTGTTTTTCTAGCGTCAAGGAATTCATTTTGTTAGTGTGTCTGAAAGCTAACACCTAGGTGTAAAACCTTTTTTAACGTTCTCTTGTACATGGCCATGCAACTTACTTTATTGATCTGGTTTGGGGTACTTGAGGGGACATCAGCTACGTACGCTACCGATTTTACATGTAAGCTCTGGCATTTCTGCATAAGTAATGAGAGATGATCTACTCGGAAGAGTTACTTAGGATGATTGCTTTCATGTTAAATCCGAAACTGTAGCTTATCTTCACAGAACACCTATCTAAAAATTTCCTGTATCTATAATCGTTAGGGAAATGATTGTCTACCAGAGCCAGAAACATTTTACTTACGTCGGTCTTAGCTTTCAGAAAGTGAGGACAAGCCATATTATATGTTTGAGTTTATACCTGGACTGTGATTGTGTGCTGTGCTGGGAGCATGAGATGTTTTGCCTTCAATCTGTTAGGACCTAACTGAGTAAGGGGCCGTTCAATCAAATCACTTTAGAAAGAGAGGAGATAAAGATTTTCATATTGATATTAAACATAAGGTTTTCAGATCAATCGGAGTGGTAGGACTACTTTGGTAATGAATCCAAATTTCTCATCAGGTTTATGAAAGGTTTTGTGAGTATTTGAATCTGTGCATAGGGATAGCTAAGTAAATTATTATCGTAACTTCAAATCCTGTTATCAAACTCTGCTATACGATTTTTCAGAAAGTATCTAGAGTGCTCATCGCAGTTGAGTGATGCGGATAATCCATTGAGTGATGAGGATAATCCAGTAAAGGAGAACGACCCCCTTTGGCCATAAATGACCATGGGATTGCTCTTAGAAAGTTGTTCTGCGAGGCAAGTGTCCGGGTAAAGTTGTTTATGGAAGACCAGCAGTCGACTATGTATACCAGCCTCCACTTTGGTGCCATCTGAACCAAATCATTTTTGGTGTTTCTGAACCAAGTTAACCTTCCAATTTCGTTTAAATCCCTCGGTGTCTTTTTGGACACTAATCATATATCTGACATAGCTGGGTTTATTTTCTGTAGTCTAGTCAGCGATTTGGCTTCGTTTACGCCATAGTAAGTCTTTACATACATACATACATACATACATACATACATACATACATACATACATACATACATACATACGTACATACATATATATGGTAGTTGTATACTCCTTATGCAGAGTCTAACCACTTCTCATACTTATACCTTAGATCCATCATGGCGTCTGATGTGGCTTAGTCAATGCACGGTGATCGATTTTAAGATTTAAGCTTACACACAACAGATTAGACTGTTGGAAAAGAAAAAAATCCTAACATCGGGATACAACAAGTAACCTTAGATGCCAAGAACCCTCCTAAGTATCCTAACTGTTCCTAGTAACACTGTTTTCTGCAGCTGTACTAAACTGGGCCTAATGCCTATTTCCTCTATCCATCTGTTCAGATGTTTAGGGATAGTTTCCAATACACCTATAACTACTGGGATACATTTTACCCGCACTTTCCATAGTCTCTATAATTCAATAGTTAAGTCCTGGTACTTTGCTACTTTTCTATACCTCTCAACAACACTATACCTCTCATCTATTATTATTATTATTATTATTATTATATTATTATTATTATTATTATTATCATCATCATCATCATTATTATCAACACACTCACACACACACACACTTATATATACACATGTACATACACACATATATATGATATGTACATGTATGTATATGTATACGTATAAAACTAAGTATATAACCATATCTGTGTATGTATGCGCGTGCATGTAGTTGTCCGTGTATGCGTGTGCGTGTATGTGGGCATGTATGTATGTATGTATGTATATAAGTGTGTGTGTGTGTGGTAATGTGTACATGTGAGCGTCTACTTAAATCTGGTGTGTATATAAAATTTCGATAAACTTCATTTCCCTTTTCCATATTTCTTTATCTTAAAATCTTAAATTTACTACATTATGCCTTCCAGCTAGAAGTGAAGAATTTTGGTATGGCACCGATAAAATTTCAGATTTCTTCTTAATTGTGCAAAATCAGTTCACTCTCTTATTACGTCTGCACCTTGGTTTTGCTTTATTTTTATAGGTATTGCTTGTTACCATTTTTTATTCTTATCTTATTTATTCTTTTTTTTTTTACAAATCTAGTTTGCAAAATTTGTAAATATTTTCTTATAAAATTACAAAACTTTCCACTTAGATTTCTATTTTTGAATTTGAATTTCTTTTTACTTTTTTTTATTTTATCCATAAAAAAAAATATATTAGTGCAAGAAAACTCGGTGGAGCATTACAGCTGAAAGTAAGGTGTTAGCCTGTTATTGATTCCCAGTTATTGTTATTTGGAGTGAAATCTGAAATCCGATTAAAATGGTGACAATCAACATTGGCGACAATTAGCTCATAGACGAGTTTGATAAATTTAGTTGCCATGAGGGAGCAATATTTTAACGCTTTGGGTTCCTGGTCCTCCTCTGAAAGCGAGAAAGAGAGCAAAAATGATGTTGTTTTGAATGCAATAACTCTTTCTTTTTCAGCACAAAGCCAGTAATTTTTAAAATGGGTGAGTAAGTGCTCTCAAATAATACTTCATTTATCGACCCCGAAAGTATGAAAGGCAAAAGAAATACCTATTTCTTTACTACCCACAAGGGGCAAAACACAGAGGAGACAAACAAGTACAGACAGACGGATTAAGTCGATTATATTGATCCCAGTGCGTAACTGGTACTTAATTTATCGACCCCGAAAGGATAAATGGCAAAAGAAATACCGCTGAGCATTTCTTCCGGGACGGTAAAGATTCTACCAGCTCGCTGCTTTCAATTTGAATGCAATAATTTTTTTTACTACTAACACAAGGCCTGAAATTTGAGTGCTGGAGGGGGGGGCTAGTCGATTACATCGACCCCAGTGCTCAGCTGGTATATGTTTCATCTACCCCGAAAGGAAGAAAGGCAAATGTCGACTTCGGTGAAATTTTAACTCAGAACGTAAACTCAGAAGAAATACTAAACATTTTATCCGGTGTACTAATAACTCTTACATCTTTACTGCCCACAAGGGGCTTCACAGTGAGGGGACAAACAAGGACAGACAAACGGTGTACTAACAACTCTGCCAGCTCGCCGCCTTCGTTTTGAATGTAATATTGTAATCTCATAAAATGGGACACCACTGTCATCTCTCTTTTCTTTTCATTCTGATGAAGGAAAAAAACACTGCAATTAATCTGTGAATAGGGCATTAAATCTGTGAATAGGACATTAATCTGTGAATAGAGAATTAAATCACTCCCTCCAGAGACTCGAGGTAGCACCTTGAGCAAATGCTGACAGTTCGAGAGTTATAGTGTAATCCAAAGTTCGATAAGTCAGGTGGCAATCTATTATATTACTCCCTGCGACTGTCACGAACAACAGTGATTGCATCAGTTTCAACCGCCAATCGTCATGGCTGCTTTGTCGTTGATATCTCACCACCAAGGTCATAGATATGATTAACAGCACCCAGTGACTTAACTGATAGATGGCTCAGCAAAATGTCATTACATATGCTGTGTAGACATAATTATAGCTGAATAGTTAGTGAAGAGATTTGCTTCGCAACCATGTGGTCCCAAGTTTGATCCTACTACGCGACATCATGAGCATTTGAATTAACTCTGGAGCGAGCCAAACCTCGAGAGTGAATTTATCTAGATGGTAACTGTATGGAAGCCTGCCGGACAAAATGTACCTGTCATTCAAAACTCCGGCTTTGTCATGTTTGTGTCATGCTGATTCTACTTACGAATTGCCTTTAAAGTAGCAGTAAATACGGTATACTCAACCACTTTTGCACAGCAATTCAATGAGCAGGTCGTCCAGTTGGTCAAACAACAGGACGCACATAGGCTGAAATTGAAGTGGGAGCTCATCATCATTACACTTACCAAGGCAGGAGTCCCAAGAAGACTGGAGTGGTGGGGGTAGACTTCGAACGAGTAACTGGAAATCTTTTTCTGCTGATATCTGCATGAGAAAGCTGGATGGAGAGAAGAGTAGATGAGCAGAGTTGAGCTACAGGTAAACCTGAGATATTTGTGCCCCAAAAAGAAGCAGGATATTTGAACAGAATTAACTCATAATTATTGTTAACATTTTCTATTTTTCTTCTCTCTCTCTCTCTCTCTCTCTCTCTTTCTCCCTCCCCTCTCTCTCTCTCTCTCTTTCTCCCTCTCCCTCTCTCTCTTTCTCTCTCCATATTGTATC
Organism: Octopus sinensis; assembly: GCF_006345805.1. NCBI lineage: Eukaryota > Metazoa > Mollusca > Cephalopoda > Octopoda > Octopodidae > Octopus > Octopus sinensis. Next base: position 72,478,150 of record NC_043002.1, read on the forward strand.
CGTAAACTTTCAAAATTAAGTATTAAGTTTGTTACACAAAAAATATATAGATTTACAAGAACTTTTAAATCGTGTATTAAGCATAGGCGTAGGAGTGGTTGTGTGGTAAGTAGGTTGCTTACCAGCCACATGGTCCCGGGTTCAGTCCCACTGCGTCGCACCTTGGGAAAGTGTCTTCTACTATAGCCTCGGGCCGACTAAAGCCTTGTGAGTGGATTTGGTAGACGGAAACTGAAAGAAGCCCGTCGTATATATGTATATATATGTGTGTGTTTGTTTGTGTGTGTGTGTGTGTGTGTGTGTGTTTGTGTTTGTCCCCCCAACATCGCTTGACAACCGACGGTGGTGTGTTTAGGTCCTCGTAACTTAGCGGTTCGGCAAAAGTAACGATAGAATAAGTACTAGGCTTACAAAGAATAAGTCCTGGGTTTGATTTGCTCGACTAAAGGCGGTGCTCCAGCATGGCCACAATCAAATGACTGAAACAAGTAAAATAGTAAGCATTTTAACTTTCTTTTACATTTTTTTTTTCTTTTTGTCTTCTTCAAAAATCGTGTGAAAAGTTGATAAAAAAATTAGCGTAATCCGTGATATTCTTTGTCATTAGCAGGTTTCTGTTCCTGAATTTCAGATTGGATTTCTGAAAAGGCACGTATCTCAGCATCCAAGAAAATCATCAATGACACATGATAGATTCTTCCATTTTGCTTTGTTATTTTTGTTTTTACCGTATTTTTACAGCTACAACCAAAATTTGATTTACACAACTACGTCAGTTTAAATATAAGAATTAATTTACTATTCTGGAGTTTCAGAATCTGCAAAAACTCCTCCTGATCGTCGTCCCCGTCATCATCATCATCATCATTATCAAGCCCTGGACATTACCATCACGAGTTCTAGGACTCACATGGCCGGTTACCAGTCTCCATGATGTATAAGTGACGAAAATCCCAGCAGTCCGTCGCAAGATTACTCGCAGCTTAATAAACTGGAGCAACGGAAAATGAAATATGTTTGCTCAAAAACACAACGTACTGTCCAGTTCGAGAATCGAAACCACGACCTAGTGAGTGTAACACTCTAACTACTAAAGACCCTTCAGTCAAAATTCATTTTCATCTTATGATTGCTTTCAGTATTTTTAGTTTTTTACCAAACCTAATTTCCAAGACCCAATATTCTTTTCTACTCTAGGCACAAAGCCCGAAATTTTGGGGGAGGAAACCAGACGATTAGATCGACACCAGTACGCAGCTGGTACTTAATTTATCGACCCCGAAAAGCAAAGTCGACCTCTGCGGAATTTGAACTCAGAACGTAAAGACAGACGAAATACCTATTTCTATTTCTTTACTACCCACAAGGGGCTAAACACAGAGAGGACAAACAAGGACAGACAAACGGATTAAGTCGATTATATCGACCCCAGTGCGTAACTGGTACTTATTTAATCGACCCAGAAAGTATGAAAGGCAAAGTCGACCTCAGCGGAATTTGAACTCAGAACGTAGCGGCAGACGAAATACCGCAAAGCATTTCACCCGGCGTGCTAACATTTCTGCCAGCTCGTCACCCAAGAAATGGCGAATATTGATTCGCCATATTTCTTTTAACGTTTTAACTGCAGAATTAAATTTTTTCCAATGATGATGTTAAATATCTACCAAAAATAGAATTGGTATTTTCTGCAAGTCACGTTGCTTCAATAAACTTGACATATCTAAACGAAACAAAATAAAAACGGTTTTAAACTACATTACTCAACAAAAAATAAATTGGTATATAAAACTGCCGTCTGCAATTAAGAGCAATGAAATTTTTATATATCTGATTTCCGCAGTAAAAAAGTTAAAGCCAAATTTGAAATATGCTCGCTAGTTTGGAAACTATGGTTCTAGGTCCTAACGAATTACTTAATAAGCGATTGGTGTTGTCTGAGGTAGTGGTACGAATTTAACTGCTGTGGAGTACAGAATCCTTTCTACTGTAGGAACAAGACCTGAAATTGAAAGGGAGGGGATAGTCGATTACATCGACTCCAGTGTTTCACTGGTGCTTAATCTATCGACTCCTAAAATGATGAAAGGTAAAGTCTACCTCGGCGGAAGTTGAACTCAGAACGTAGCAGCAGACGAAATACCATTAAACATTTGGCCCGGCGTGCTAACGATTCTGCCAGCTCGCTCCTTGTGTTGAGTAGGTAATGTTCTGTCTTACTAGTTATTATGTCAAAAATTTTGTAAACTCGAATATTTACAAGTTGGTAGGTTACACAGAGGGTTTGTTTTTTTTTTGTTTTTTTAACTAGATATATTATAAAAAGAAATAATGAGCTGTGTGCTTAAGAGGCTAACTTTGCAACCCAGTGGCCGTTTGAAATATAGGTACTACTCACTTTTGCAAGCTGAAGGAACAGGAATGACGTGAAATAAAGTGTCTTGTTCAAGGACACGACGCGCCTCCGGATACCAACTCACGATTGCGAGTCAAATACCCTAACCACTGAGCCACGTGCCTTCGCGGTAAAATTTTTATTATTTATTTATGCGCCCTTTTCAAGCCTAGCCAGGCTCATGGGCGCGGTTTCCTGGTTTCTGTGGCGTATATGTTACCCCCAGCTGGACGGAACGCCTGTCCATCGCAGCGTTACTCAAGAAACAGGAAGAAAGAGTGAGAGAAAGTTGGAGCAAAAGAGTACAAAATGGGTCGCCACCACACCTGCCTCGTGGAGCTTTTTAGGTGTTTTCGCTCAATAAACACACACAACGTCCGGTCTGGGAATCGAAACCGTAGTCCTCCGACCGCGAATCCGCTGCCCTAACCACTGGGTCATTGCGCCTCCACTGGTAAAACTATTAGCATTATTGTTAATGCTTTTAAATTCTAGCACAATTCCAGCAATTTTGTAGGGAAAAGTAAGTTGATGACATTGATCCTACTACTTAACTGGTATTCAATCTTATCGACCCCTAAAGGAAGAAAAGCAAAGTTGCCCTTGGCTAGATTTAAATTCAGAATACAAAGAGCCAAAATAAATACCGCAAAGCATTGTTGCGACCCTCTAATGATTTTGCCAGCTCGCTGTACCGTGATATTAACTCACCATTGACGTCCTTGATTATGATAACTACACGGTTCGCGTTAATCTTCTTACCGATCAGGGTAGCCACATCCCAAAATGCCGCGGTAGTGACATTCTCACACATCAGTATGTTGAGTAATTATACTACATATTCTCAGTTTTCATGTGAATGCGGTTGCCTACAAAGGATGTATTCTGTCCTTGTGAACACTGGGCAGCAAAAAATAATGTAACTAATTCTCAATCTATAGATGACATTAGTCTCGTGTTTCATTATTTAATGATGGATGATTACACGCTGATCTTTTGAAGTGAAAACCAGATAGACATTTGCTCCTGCTTTTATTTCAGTTATTTCGAGCCATTGTTGGCTTTTTTCCTATTTTCTTCCTATTGACTCACTTTCTTTCAGTCTAGCCGAACGGCATACGAACCAGGAAGAGGTTTCCTTTAGTATTTTGAGGAAATCCACTTCGATTTTGTGTTTTTGTTCTTGTTAATCTTTTGTCCAAATTTTTTTTTTACTGTATAGAAACTTTTTCTAACATCTTAATTAGATTCTGGTTTGTATTTTGGTGTTTCATATATAAGGGAAAGTTCTGTCTGTTTTTCTTCTTGTCTCATAACAATTATTGGTCTACTTTTGCCTTGGTGTGGAGGCGCAAAGGCCCAGTGGTACTCTTTCGCCACAACTTTCTCTCACTCTCTCTTCCTGTTTCTTGAGTAACGCTGCGATGGACTGGCGTCACGTCCAGCTGGGAGGAACACATACGCCACAGAAACCGGGAAACCGGGTCCATGAGCCTGGCTAGGCTTGAAAAGGGCCATGTTTATCGTTTTTTTTTTTTTTGCTTGGGTAATGAGCACAAAAAAACATGATGGGTGGGACGACAAGATTTAACAAACGTTGTGTTCGTTTAACACTTAAAAAGAAGGGACAGAAAGAGTTGATGTTTCGGACTCTAGTCCTTCATCAGAAAAAAGTAAGGAATGAGAAAAGTTGATGGGTAAAATAAAAAGAAAAAAGGGAGTTGAAAAAAAAGTTTCGGGGCCAGGTAGAAAAAAGGATCTATGGGAAAAGTTAGAACGAGCGGAAGAGGCAGCGTGATGTGTGTATGCATGGGAGGTTATCCGTGTAAAGAGATGGCCATAGAGAGAGGTGTGTGTGTGTGTGATATGAGGTACGTGTGGGAACTTTGAAGTATAGGTGAGTGAAAATGTACAAGTACGGAAGTGTATGGGGCTTGGGACAGTGGGGCTGTAGGCTGAAAGAGTTTTTCTAGCCATTGGTTTCTTTGTGATAGTTTTCTCTTTGTATCAGACTACTTTCTGCCTCTTCATCTGTTATTTCCTATCTATATCACTTTCAAATGAAATGCGTAGTTGTCTGGTTTCCATGCCTATGTATTTTTCTGTCCACTTACTGATTGCTATGTCTGGTGTATTTATATCTATTATCTGTTTCTGGCATTGATGTCGTTTTAATATTCGTCCAAGTCTCCTTTAGCTGTCTTTGGTAATTTTCTCCTTTATTTTTCGCGTTTTATCAGTTTCATCTTAACCTACATACTTGAGTGATTCTGTTCTAATGCTCTCATTTCAGTGACTAATTTTAATCAAATGTTTTGAATTTTAATTCATTTGCTTCTCCTTATAGAAAATTTGGCTTATGTGGCTTATCTGTCTAATCCCATACTCATTTTAATATCACTGCTGAATACACGTATAGTTTTCAATAGATTCTCCAAATGAGTTGTATCTATTGTACATCGTTCTAAATCATTCGTAAGCAGGACATGGATGACAGCTTTTTCCATAAAATTTGTTGCTTTTGATCGTTTGATTCAACTAATTTGTTTGTGAAGTCAGAGCTAGACAAAAAAGTAGTAGACGTAAAGAGTCTCCTTGAAATTCGTCTTCTGATGAGGAGAGGATGGGTATTATTTATTATCTGTTTATCATACAGTGTTATTGATGTTTTCCATTTTCACATTGTGCAGTTGATATACTAAGCATTCGAGCTTACTCTCTTTACGTATAGCGCCTCCATTTTCCAGCAGAATGCTTTTCTTGTCAAAGTTTTTCAGTAATCAATCCATGCCAGGCTTAGTTTCAATAAGTGTTCAGAGTACAATTATTTTTTCTTTGCTTCTAAACAACCCTTTCTATTATCCTTTTATTATTTTTCTAGTGGAATAATATCTTCCAGATGGACGCTCAGCTTACAGGAGAGTACATCCCCCGGGATTTTTACATTCTTTATAAACAGGTCTGTAGATGTTCAAATCTGTAATATGTTTCGTTTTATAGAATTATTATTTTCTCTTTTTTTTTTGTAACCAGTGATGTGCTGATTCTGGTATCAATGATAATTCACTGAATTACTGTGTTTTTACGTGCAATGCTTAAGTATTGGGTTGGCAACTAAGTTCCTGCCGTTTTTTAAATTTAAATTTTTTAAAAGTTGTGTCTGGGGAAAGTCATTTTCTTTTTGTGCCTTATTATGTAACACACTCACCGGTAAAATTTCCACGTTTTTCTTATTTTTATAGTCCTACAATTTTCGTTGCGTCTTGCAACCTTTTCAATAGTTTTGAAGAGGTTGCAAGATGCAACGAAAATTTTAGGACAATAAAAATAAGAAAAACGTGAAAATTTTACCGGTGAGTGTGTTATATAATAAGGCACAAAAAGAAAATTACTCTCCCCAGACACAACGGAATATGCTTCAACACAAGAACTCACATAAAGAATCTTGCAAACCAAATCCAAAAACGAAATTTTTTAAAAGGTTTAATAAAAAATAATAGTTAATTAATCAATAATGTATTCACCCTTGTTGTTCATAACATCTCAACGTTCAACAAGATTTTCAATACTTCGTTGGTAGAAATCCCCCAATTTCGTCTCGAAAAATTGATCTACCAAACTCTCAATTCTGCATCAGTATTGAACGAAACTCCGCGCATAACATTTGAAAGAGATCGAAAGAGGTAGAAATCCGTTGGTGCCACACCAGGAGAGTACGGCGGGTGTGGCAGCACTTCCCAGCCATGCGTTTGAATGGCTTCCTTGGTCATATTGGCGATATGAGGGCGGGCGTTGTCGTGCAGCAGAAGAACTCCATGCTGCCGATTAAGCCTTTTCCCTTGAATAGCCGCGTTGAGTTGTTCTATCTGTTGAACATAGAGCTCTGCGTTAACCGTTTGGTTCCGTTCAAGCAATTCGTAATGGATAAATGGATAATCCCTTCCCAGTCCCACCATATGCACAATATCGTTTTATGCGGATGAAGATCTTGTTTCACGCGCGGTGTCACTTCTTTACTGGAGCTAAGCCATTCCTTACGCTGCTTCATATTGATGTACAGTCACCATTTTTCGTCGCCAGTAACGATTCGGTAAAGAAATCGTTGCTTGTGTCCATGAGTTGAGCGGTGACGAGCAAGCAAACTAGCGGAGATTGTGGCTCGTTGATTTTTGTTCTTGTCACTTAAAGCATGCGGAACCCATGCTCCATACGTCTTAACCTTTCCCATCGAATGAAGATGCTTCTCTATAGCAGTGTGGGAGCATTCCCTTTTCTCTGCCAATTCCCTTGTTGTTTGACGAGAATTTTCATGCAAAAGTTGGTTTAATCGCTCTTCATCGAACTCAACTGGATGGCCAAAGCGAGGTGCGTCTTTCAGGTCAAAATTTCCATTTTTGAACTTGGCATACTAATCACGAGCGGTTCTTTCAGCTAAGGCACCCTCTCCATACACAGCACAAATATTGCGAGCAGCTTTTGCGGCCTTAGAACATTGATTAAAAGCAAAAAGAAGGAGGTGTCGAAAATGCTCGTTTTTCTTAACCTGACATTCCATTTTAATTAACTGAAAATAAATAAAACTTAACTAAAATTAACTAGAAAAAAACAAAATAGACTCCAAAATGATTCAAAGATAGAATTCTCTAAAAAAAATATATTCCAAAATTTAAAAACGCAATAAATTCCAAAATTTTTTTTAAACGGCGGGAACTTAGTTGCCAACCCAGTACTTTAACCAGAAATTGGGGAATTGGACTATTTCTGGAAGTTTTCCAGTTATTAGTGGTCTTCATTGTATTGAAAATTTCCCCTCTGATCCATGACTGCAGTGTTATTTTATCTTTATATTCGCCTTCTCCTTTCTAATGTACGTACGTTCTTATTAAGGTTGTACTTCACCATTCCATATATTCTTTAATTTTTTGGTGTAATCACCGAGAGTTAGGTTTATGGTTATTTTTTGTTTTAGGTCCTACGAAAGTTTTCAGTATCCCTATAAAATTCATGATTCTGACTGAGGAAGCGATCCTGGGTTGGTTTTTTTTTTTTTTTTTTTTTCAAAATTTTCTCATCCGGTATGTTGTTGTTTTGTTTCCTTGCCTAGTTGTAATTGTTTCAATTTTTCTTTTACTTTCCGAGTCTCTTCTCTTTTCTTGAGATTGCATTCTTACTTTTGGTCAACTATGTACAACATAGGGTTTAGCGTTAGGGTTAAGGTTAGGGTTTTTGTTACGCCGAAAACGGTCGGTGTACGTATTATTTACCCCCGTCATTCTCATGGTTGTTATCGTTTAGTCCTTACTCAACTTTCATTTATCATTCAGCAAACCTATTATCAGAGCATTCTATTGATAACTATCTCATATAGTCCCTACACCTACATCGTACTTACCCCTTCTTCTTTGAGATGATGAGGTGTTCAAAGGAACATTTGACTGATATTTCTCTCAGTTCATGTGATTTTTTACCAATATTCTTTCGTGACGTTTGACTTAGTTTGGGATTTTGGAGATGAGTTTTTTCTAAGTCTGTTTTAGCTGGGGTTTTTTTTAGGATGATTTGTCTCTTCCTCCTATGTTATATACAGTTGTGCTATTTTCACTGTTTTTTTTTTAATTCCTCCACTTGATATGCAATTGTTTTTGTTGCAATTATTTGGGGGTTTGAGGGCCCATATTTTATGTATGGCAGCTTCAGTTATATTGCCTTTATTTTTAGTAAGCACCTTATTACATGAGTGGTGCTGGTGGTTATTCTTTTGTTTTATTTTCAGCGTGTATTCCTTGTACGGAATGTTCTGTTTCTGAGATCCCTTTATTTATTATTTTACTCTTTTACTTGCTTCGGTCATTTGACTGCGGCCATGCTGGAGCACCGCCTTTAATCGAGCAAATCAACCCCCAGGACTTATTCTTTGGAAGCCTAGTACTTATTCTATCGGTGTCTTTTGCCGAACCACTAAGTTACGGGGACATAAACACACCAGCATCGGTTGTCAAGCGATGTTAGTGGGACAAACACAGACACACAAACACACACACACACACACACACACACACATATATATATATATATATACGACGGGCTTCTTTCAGTTTCCGTCTACCAAATCCACTGACAAGGCTTTGGTCGACCCGAGGCTATAGTAGAAGACAATTTCCCAAGGTGCCACGCAGTGGGACTGAACCCGGAACCATGTGGTTGGTAGGCAAGCTGCTTACCACACAGCCACTCCTACGCCTATTTGTTTATTATGAATTTTAAATTTTTTGTTTCACATCATTATGTGTGTGTGTGTGTGGGTGTGTGTGTGTGTGTGTGGGTGGGTGTGTGTGTGGGTGTGTGTGTGTGTGTGTGTGTATTCCTCTTAGGCATAGCGATACTAATAACCAAGTGTTAGAATCCAATATACATATGCTTTAGAAAAAAGAACTTTAATCGTGTACAGAGCATAATGAGATTATACAAATAACAAAGGGACAAGAATTTGTGTAATCACATAGTTTCTTATTCCATAATATATATATATAAATTTCATTGTTCTGTGTGTTTTATAGACAGAAAGCTCCTCCTTCGTCGTTCTTTTAAGATGCTACACCTATCAATGTTTATTCATTAAAACACTGCGTATTTCTCAGTCTTCTCAGGTATGGCAGTACTTGGATGAGAAAGTTTAATAAGACCGAAAAAGTCCGGAGTTGTCACCGTACAGCCTAAACTCAAACAATACCCTCTCTCTGGGTATGACTATATATTTTATTTTTGCCTAATTTTAAATTTTGAGGGTCATTTTCCCTCTCTTTCTGCACCGGAAATTAAGCATTAATCTAATGATTTGTTCCCCTCTCTACAAGTATAATTTTAATTAATCAAAATTTTCTTACTCACTACTTTAAGTAAATTACCCTTAGTTTCATTGGGTGTTGGATATAAGTAATCATTTTGCATTCTGAGTTCAATTCCTGCTGCAATCAAGTTTAAATTTAGTCTCTTCTGGGTCGATAAATAAATACCAATCTTGGGCTGAAGTTGACTCTTCTCACTCTCACTCACCCATTTACTCTCTCTTTCTCTCTCCCTCTTTCTCTCTCTCCCTCCCTCTCTCTCTCTCTCTCCCTCTCTCTGTCTCTTGTTCCGTTTCTTTCTTTTTTATCTGTTCGTCTCGTTCTGGAAGATACGATGAAATCAATGCTTCCCTGAGGAGATCTAATACAACCAAAACATGTCCGGGTTTAGCTCCATAATTTCGTAAAAGCCTAGCAATTATGTTACAATATATGCCAAAATCTAGTATTGCTTCTTATTTTTCCCTCGTCGCATGAATTTTTTTCTAGTAAGCTCTTTGATGTCCGCTACATTTAAATCGTCGACGTTTATTTAACTAGGTGATTTTTTTCATAGAGATGGTGTCTCAGAGCCATTTATTCTTCCAACATGTATGATATATTGCCTGAGTGTTCATAAACTCATTCAGTTTGACAATATTCTTACGACTTCGCTTTAATAAAATTAGGTTTAACTAAAGCTAAACAACGATACACAAGCTGTTGCTAAAAAATGTCATTTGGCAAACATTTTGCAATAATTTACTTGCATTTGAAAATGAAAACACGAAAGACGTTAAATGACAGATATTTGTTATTTTTGACAAATATTTAGTGTCTGTTAAATCTCGTTGTGTGTCACTTAAATTGAAAAACAAGCTATACGTTTAAACCTTCAGTGAAAGATATTCTTCGGTAACATCTTGTTTCTTGTGTTTTTGTGTGTAAATAAAGAAATATTGTGTTTTTGTGTGTATGTGCGTGCATGACAATTTTTTTGTTTTTTTTTTGTGTTTTTGTTTTTTGTTGTGTTGTTGTTGTTTTTTTTTTGTTTTTTGCTTTAATTATTTAATTACGCGTATTGTTTCTATGGTAATTAATAATCACTGAAGTACACAATAATTTCTGGTTTCAAATTTCGGAACAAGGTCAGCTATTTCGTGGGCTTGGGGTAACGGAGTAAGTCGTACTTGTTTTAAAAACCCCGAAAAGATGAAAGGGAAAGTCGACCCCGGCAGCATTTGAACTCTGAATGTAAAGCCGGAATAAATGCCGCTATGCATTTTGTTCGACATGCTAACCATTCTGTCACTTTGGGGCCGTACGCTGTGATATTGGTTTCAAATTTTGGCACAAGGCCAGCAATTTCGGAAAAGGGATCAAGTCGATTAAATAGACCGCAGGTACTTATTTTATCGACCCCAAAAAGATAACAGGCAAAGTTGACCTCGGCGGCATTTGAACACAGAACGCAAAGTTGGAAGAAATGCTGCTAAGCATTTTGTCCGGCGCAGTTACGATTCTACCAGCTGTATGTATGTATGTATGTATGCATGCATGCATGTATACCTATTCTATTTTCTTGTTTCACTTCCACATGGGAAAATTAAATTTTAGAACACACACAAGGCGGCGAGCTGAAAGAAACGTTAGCACGCCGGGCGAAATGCGTAGCCGTATTTCGTCTGCCGTTACATTCTGAGTTCAAATTTCGCCGAGGTCGACTTTGCCTTTCATCCTTTCGGGGTCGACTAAATAAGTACCAGTTACGCACTGGGGTCGATATAATCGACTTAATCTGTTTGTCTATCCTTGTTTGTCGTCTCTGTGTTTAGCCCCTTGTGGGTAGTAAAGAAATATGTATTTCGTCTGCCGCTACGTTCTGAATTCAAATAAAAAATAGACGATACAAAGAAAACAAGGACGGGTCATTCGAAGTTTTCTTTCCTCAGTCAAGTACCAGATTATCTTAGCAATTTCGGTCGATTATACGTGAGATTACTCCAATCTGGCCAGCCCCAAGGAAAGTCTAAGCCAAGAGCATTAGATTCCTTGGAAGAAAGTAGCGAATGTATACAAAAACAAGGACAGAAGAAAACAGACATTGTTACACAAATATAATAGAAATAATAACAGGACATAACAATGTGTGTCTTTCGACTAAGGATGAATTAAATTAAGCTGGTGTGTGTGGAAATGAAGCCTTACGGCAGATTTTGTTGTCCCATTTTTGTATCACCTAACTGTCCGGATGTTTTGCGTTCTTGTCTCATTTTGTACTTCATATATATATACATAGCCGAAATTACTACGATGATCCGGTTCTTGACTGAAGACTGAGGGTTTCGAGTGTCCTGTCCGTGTTTATTGTGTCGTCTTCTAAGAGTTATACGTTCTTGTCCATGTTGTATTTTTCTACATACCTTAATATATATATATATATATATATATATATATATATATATATATGTATGTGTGTGTGTGTGTGTGTGGTGTGTGTGTGTGTGGTGTGTGTGTTTATATATCAAGAATAATCAGCCGAAATTGCGAGGATAATCTGGTGCTTGGCTGAAGAAAGAAAACTTCGAATGACTCATCCTTGTTTTCTTTGTAACGTCTGTCTGGATGTTTTGTTGTCCCTTTTTGTATCACCTAACTGTCCGGATATTTTGCGTTCTTGTCCCATTTTGTGTTATATATATATATATATATATATATATATATATAGCGGTGTACGTACACTTTGGTCTCTTATGAGTAAGTATACATTTTACTAAATCTTGTACGACTCTATTTCTGTCTATCAGCCCTTTCACGCTAATTCGTTTATTCCACTCTTCGTTCTTTCGTTCCTCCTCCCTCACATTTCCTTGCTTTCTCTTCTTGCTCACTTTACCTCCACTTTTCACTTCACTGTGTTCCTGTCATTTTCTCGGTCCTCCTTAATTCTTCTTTCGCTCTGCTTCTACTTATCTCTCTTCTCTTCCCATGTGACCGGCGTTCGGCCAAGCCTATGCTTTCTTTCTTGGTCTGGCCGCTGTCCGTGCAACATCGATATTCCTCCCTGTGTTTGTGAAATCTTGTATCCCTGCTTCATTTCCACACACGCCAGCTTAATTTAATTCGTCCTTAGTCGAAATACACCTGTTGTTATGTCCTGTTATTATTTTTATTGTATTTATGTAACATTGTCCATTTTTTTCCGTCCTTGTTTTCGCATACATCCACTGCTTTCTTCCAAGGAATCTAGTGCTCTTAGCTTAGTCTTTCTTTGGGGCTGGCCAGATTGGAGCTATGTCAAGTATAATCAACCGAAATTGCGAAGATAATCTAGTACTTGACTGGGGAAAGAAACTTTCGAATTACCTGTCCTTGTTTTCTTTGTATCGTCTATCTGGATGTTTTGTTGTCCCATTTTTGTATCACCTAACTGTCCGGATGTTTTGCATTCTTGTCCCATTTTGTATTATATATATATATATATATAGCGGCATACGTACACTTTGGTCTCTCTCTCTCTCTCTCTCTCTCTCTCTCTATATATATATATATATATATATATATATATTATATATAAGAAAATAGTAAAGTGTGAAAAAACACAGAAGGCTTAAATGTTAAAAAATATATATTTGTGTCAAAATGTCTGGAGAATATTGGAAAAATTTTTTTTCCTTTCCTTAAAATGACATAATTTTTAAAATTTTTAAGAAATTACCGGTTTCGCGTGTAGCTTTTCAAATTTCTTGTGACGTTATGTTTATATTGCATGGAATTATCGTTGTTTTATTTCCAGGAGATTTCTAAATAAGGGGAGGTAGTGAGTGATTTTTTCCGGTGTAGGGGAGATAATCGCTTAAAAATTTTTTTTCCTTTTTCCTTGTTAATTTCTGTGTCAGTATGTTCGGATGGTTGAGTCTGGGTTTGTACTTTTCAATGAAGAATGTTTCCTTGTTCAGTCTCATTTGTGTTGATGATCCGAAAGCACATTGGTAAAATGGGAAGATTAAAATTGTGGCAGTAGTTGCTTTTGCGCATTTCTCAATGTGCTCACTAAAAGGTATCATTCTATATTCTGGGAATGCAATCTGTTGTCGATGCAGTGTGCATCTTCTGCGCCTGAGTGATAGTCCCGTGGAACCCACGTAGTCTTGGTGGCAGCCCGAGCATTTAATAACATAAATTATGTTTTCAGAGGCACAAGTAAAGTTAGATTTGATCTTAATTTCTGTCCCTCTTTAAAGAAGAATTCTGATCCTTCCAATAGGTAGGACATGTTGCACAGTTCGATCTACCACATTTTTTTACTTTTGCATCCGTATTTTAGAAGACAATTTTGCCTTGTGAGAATCTTTTTAAGTGATTTAGGTGTTGTAGCTTTTATGATTTGGTGTATGTTTAGAATTTCCTTTAATTTTGGGTTTTTATGAAGTATTGGTAAATTCTGGGTGATGATGGTGAAGGCTTCTTTGTTTCTGGGGTTGTATGTAGATATAAGGTAGTATTTTCGGGGAAGGTGTGTTTGTTTGTGTTGAACTTTTCTTAAATTTTCTATGTTGATTTCTGTTGCACGTCTGATCCCATCCTCTATGAGTTGAGCTGGGTAATGTCTGTCAATTAGGGTGTTTTGAGTTCTTGCAGTCTAAAGTTCCTGGTATTTTTGTTCTGACACTATTGTGCATATCCTTCTTGCAAGGTTGAAGGGGATGTTTGTTTTTAGTGTGTCTTGGGTGGCATGAATTAAAAAGAAGGTATTGTTGGCGTCTGTGGCTTTGTAAAAAATGTCTGTTTCTATTTTAAGGTTAATTTTTTTAATTAGTATATCCAAGAACGGGAGCTCCTTTGGTTTGTATTCCATTGTGAACTGTATATTTGGGTTTATGCTGTTCAATAGGTTTTTAAATTTTAGGAGTTTATCTTGTTTTCATTCCAGAGAATGAAACAATCGTCTAGGAATCGTTTCCAATTCTCTTTTATTATTGGAGAGGGAGTTTCCAAGATTGATAGAGATTCCTGGTAAAATGATTATTTCCATGTATCCCATTGTTAAGTTCGCAATGACTGGTGCTGCCCTTGTACCCATAGCAATTCCGGATTTTTGACGGTAAAATGTATTGTCAAACATGAAGTGGTTATTGTGTAGGATGAATTCAATTGATTTAGTAATGAATTCCTTACTGATCCTTTTTGGTATTTTTTACAAAGCCACAGACGCCAAACATACCTTCTTTTTAATTCATGCCACCCAAGACACACTAAAACAAACACCTTCAACCTTGGGACTTGCAAGAAGGATATGCACAATATGTCAAACAATACCAGGAACTTTAGACTGCAAAAACTCAAAAACACCCTAATTGACAGACATACCCAGCTCAACTCATAGAGGATGGGATCAGACGTGCAACAGAAATCAACATAGAAACTTTAAGAAAAGTTCCCAACACAACAACACACTTCCCCGAAATACTACCTTACATATCTACATACAACCCCAGAAACAAGAAGCCTTCACCATCATACCCAGAATTTACCATACTTCATAAAAACCCAAAATTAAAGGAAATTTCTAAACATACACCAAATCATTAAAAGCTACAAACAGCCTAAATCACTTAAAAAGATTCTCACAAAGGCAAAATTGTCTTCTAAAATTACGGATGCAAAAGTAAAAAAATGTGGTAGATCGAACTGTGTCAACATGTCCTAACCTATTGGAAGGATCAGAATTCTTCTTTAAAGAGGGACAGAAATTTAAGATCAAATCTAACTTACTTGTGCCTCTGAAAACATAATTTATGTTATTAAATGCTCGGGCTGCCACCAAGACTACGTGGGTCCACGGGACTATCACTCAGCGCAGATGCACACTGCATCGACAACAGATTGCATTCCCAGAATATAGAATGATACTTTTAGTGAGCACATTGAGAAATGCGCAAACACTACTGCCACAATTTTTAATCTTCCCATTTTACCAATGTGCTTTTTCGGATCATCAACACAAATGAGACTGAACAAGGAACATTCTTCATTGAAAAGTACAAACCCAGACTCAACCCCGAACATACTGACACAGATGAAATTAACAAGGAAAAGGAAAAAAAATTTTTAAGCGATTATCTCCCCTACACCGGAAAAAATCACTCACTACCTCCCCTTATTTAGAAATCTCCTGGAAATAAAAACAACGATAATTCCATGCAATATAAACATAACGTCACAAGAATTTGAAAAGCTACACGCGAAACCGGTAATTTCGTTAAAAATTTTAAAAATTATGTCATTTTAAGGAAAGGAAAAAAAATTTTTCCAATATTCTCCCCAGACATTTTGACACAAATATATATATTTTTTAACATTTAAGCCTTCTGTCGTTTTTTCACACTTTACTATTTTTCTTATATATTCACCACGTGCTTTACAAACAAACAAACTTCTTATCTATATATATATATATATATATATATATATATATATAGTCACTACACATTCCTTATTTTCTCTCTTTGTTTCTTTCTGTGTTCCTTTCTGTGGAAGAGCGTAGGCTCGAAACGTTAAAGTATTTTTCACTTCCCGAGCGTTATATTAATATATCTGTTAGTCGTCTACACCACCTGACTTCGTTTTTTGTGTTTTTATTCTCCCTATATATAAATATATATATATACATGCAAACACACACACACACACATATATATAATATATATGTGTGTGGTGTTTGTGTGTGTGTGTGGTGGTGTGTGTGTGCGTGTGTGTTGTGTGTGTTTGCATGTTATATATATATATATATTATAATATATATATATATATATATATACATATATAGGTTATGCGTGCCTGTGTATGTATGTGTGTTTTGTGCGCGTGTGTACTGAAATAATCTTAAAACTTCAAAGTCCATATCACAATATTAGAACAAACTCTGCGTGAGCCTTGAAGACACTGTTCATGTGTGCCGTGACGTGACATCTTTCTTCTCGCTTGAGACACTCTGTGGGGAATCACAGACACACTGGTTCACCAGCCAGGACTCACTGCAAATCCACACACAGTCGATATTTGCCTGTATGTTATCAGCTACTTGTTGAATCCCTCATGCAGAGAGCGTTGACAGAAGCTGTACTTTCTAACATTTCTTCATATATTTGCATAATTTCTTCATATAATTGTTTTCCTGGGTTTTTTTTTTTTTTTTTGGCTATGGGTTTTTGTCTTTGCTGTTCATGTTTTAATTGTTACTGCTGTTGCTGTCCTCGTTGTTGTTGTTGTTGTTGCTACTACTGCTCTTGGTTGGGGGTGGGAGGGGCCAGCGTCGGTGGCGGAAGAGGAGGCGATAGAGGTGGTGGAGGCGGGGGAGGCGGTGGGGGAGGCGCAGGTGGTGGAGGCGGCGCAGGCGATGGAGGCGGCGCAGGCGGTGGAGGCGGAGAACGCGCCAGCGGAATATATGCGAAACGTATATATATATATATAATATTTGGTTTCCATATCCATTGGTGTCTCATCAAACGTTCTGGCCATCAGCGTTCACGATCGTTGCAAGCTTTCTTCTTCCTCTTCTTCGTCTCTGTCGCTTTTAGTCATAGACCCTTCTCGTCTTCTTTCTTTAAAGAACCCGAAGATAGAAATTTGGAGTTGGAAAAAAAAGGAAAAGGTATGTACATGCCAACGTTTTTGACGATTGTGTTCGCATCTTTCGATATCCTTTTGTTTGTCGGTAGCTCTCGTGTAGTCGGTTCCTCACAGTGCTGCTGCTTTATTTGAGATCATTGCTGCAGTCATTATTTTCTCCTCTACCGGTCATGGAAATACGGGTTCCACTGTCTGTTGCTGTTGCAATTTTTGTAACGGGTGTTCCTGCGACAAGTGGTCGCGCATTTTTCACCTTCACTACAAAACAGAGACCACACAGTTAGTTTGCGCAGCCCCAGTTTCTTTCTTCTCTTTCTTTTTCTTTTTGAACCACTAACTTTCCACCGTCTCGCTAACTTATCTTCTACTCTTGAGGCAATTACGACCAGGGATCCTCGCCAGGCTTGCAGATATTATCAGTAGCGGTAACTCAAGAGGTGACATACTACTAGTGAACACTTCACCGATGAAGCAGATCTGGTCATCGCCACTGCTGAAAAGAGATGGAAGATGTTCTAGTAAGATACTCTAGTAAGATACTCTAATACCTTCTAAGTGGAAGAGATAAAATTGATGAATAATATCTTAAAAGTAGTATTGGGTTGTCCGGAAAGTTCGTGCCGATACATAGCAGCTCACATTTCGACTTATTTTAGAACATGGTTGAGTCCATAAAATAGAATTTGACTACACATCCATTTAGAGCACAGCTTAAGCTATCTTTTCGTGGAAGAAGGTTTATGTTCCTATAACCTGTGTTAATTCTGTAACCCTTTAAAATGGAAGATAAGAAAGTTAATTTTCGGCACTTGATGCTTTGGGAACCAGGCAAAAATTGCTGCAGCTCGGCTGGGATGTGTTACTCCACCCTCCATATTCCCCAGATATTGCTCCTTCGGATTTACACTTATTCAGGTCTCTGCAGAATAGTCTTAATGTCAAAAATTTCAATTCCTTGGATGACGTAAAAGATACCTTGATGAATTCTTTGCCATGAAACGACCTCGATTCTCGGAAGAGGGTATTTTCAGGTTAAAGGAAAAATGGAGACGCATTGTGCAACAAAATGGTTCAAAATGTAATGGCAAGTATTTATTGACCTTTTTCTTTCCTTTAAAAATTGGCACGAACTTTCCGGAAAATTATAGCACAACTAATTAGTAAGATAATTAGCTTAGATGAAATGCAGTCCTGGTTTATGGCATGATGGAATGTAGTGATACGACTACGAGAGGCTTTTGACTGGATACTAGAAAAAGGTTACTAGAAATGATACGTTTCTCGAAGTCGAAGATTACTAGAAATTTAACAGAAATAGAGTACCATAAATAGATTAACAGAAAAAGTAAGATTATCAGAAATATCAGATTACCAGAAATAGCATATTCCCAGAACTAGTTGCTCACCAGAAATATATAACGAGAAACAGAGTCGTAATTAACAGGTAAATAGTGAGCATGTCCACGCCTACTTACATAGATTCACGACGCTTAGATTGAGAAGTTATTTTAGCGGATATAATCGATATGTGATTCGACTATCTTCAAGAACTTGTTGCTCTTTTTCACTCTCAAATGTATGATATACATCTAATAACATTTTACAATGGATTCATGCAACGGTAGCCATTTTACAGAAGAAGGGTGGAATTTGTTTAAAGATTAATCGATGTTATCGACGAAAAAAACTGAATGAAGGGTACTTTATGGTCCCAATGGCTGAAATATTCAAATTATCATAGAGACGGTTCACTACTTACAAAATTTTATCAGCGCAACGTAAACCCGTAATTCAGTCGGAGGCGAAATTATTGAATTGACAATGGCTTAGCAAAACAATACGAAATGTATTATTATGTCATAGCTTAATGTTAGGCGGTGAACTGGCAGAATTATTAACATGCCGGGTAAAATGCTTCTCGGCATTTCGTTAGTATTCAAGTTCTGAGTTCAAATTCTGCAGAAGTCGACTCTGCCTTTTATCCTTTCGGGCTCAGTAAATAAGTACCAGCTGAATACTGGGGCTGATATAATCGACTTATCCCGCTCCCCTAAATTGATGGCCTTGTGCCAAAATTTGAAACCACTTTTATAGTTTAGCACTAGGTCAGCTCTAATCAAGCATATAATGGTCAAGAGCGCTCAAGTTGCGACTATCTCGTTGCTTCATATATTTAAGGATATCATGGCCAAGTCTTTCCTCTTTATTTTAAGATGGCCGACTATGATTCGTCTGTTGGAAACGAAAGCAAAAATATTTGAAAATATTTGAAGGAGGCCCGAGAAAAACGTGTCTGGAGATGTACAGAGTGTGTTTCCCGTAGTAACCGGTTATTGCGCTTTTGCAACGTGATCAATGCCATTGTTCATGTTCACGGTGTAAAACAGGATATTGAAACGTAAATCTCACCACAGTGTGCATCTTTAATTAACAAGAAGATTAATAAAGGCAACGTCACTTTGAAGCAAAGATCAGCCTTTCCTTTAAAACTACCTTTAGTCTTATGGATATAAATAAGCATGTAGTTTATTTAATGTCAGTCATAAAATTGAAAAGCCAGACATACCCGATTTCAAACTTTGTGAAGATGCCACTTAGTTCTCATCAGCAAGTCTTGTACGAAGGCTTAGAATTTCTGCTCATTCCTCTGATTTCAATTAATAAGTATCAGCGAAAATTTGTGGTTATAGTCGCCTTCTGACTACTATTTTTAGCGTGGTGGTGCTATTTGTGGCACCCTTAATTATTAATTAATAATTTTTCCCCTAATGGGATATTATAAACAATAATATCCTCATATATATTTTTATTATATATATATTAATATATATTATATATATATATATATATATATATATATATTATATACATACATACATACATACATACATACATACATACATACATACATACATCCCCCCTTAAGGTGATACCAACGTAATTTTTATTCCAACAATCCACTTAACAACCACGCACAATAAACCCATACCACAGAAAATAATTACTAACGACGGCCCTCTAAAGCACCACATCCAAACATGGGGTATAGGGACACACTTTTCAATCCCCATCCAAGGACCCGCACCATAAATCACTACAACAAGGCACCCCACAACAACAGGAGATAACTACATAACAGCTACCATCCCTCAATCATTTTTTAGACCCAGTACGCAAACACAAGGACACGAGATAACATCACACAGACAG
>NC_043002.1:72503210-72573210 GCF_006345805.1 Octopus sinensis
GAGTTGCGTTAGAGGACCGCCTGGTTGGAATAAAAATAGCAGTATCAGCGCCAAGCACTAATAAGGAATAAACGAGCTTTAGTGCAGCTCAGTCACCGATATCGGCTACTAGGGTAACTGCAATGAATTGACTTCGGAAGTTAGAATATGTCACAAATGTATTTTAACAAACCTAAAGTTCGTTTATTCCTCAGGTACATCCTCTATTCGGTTCTATCAGAAGCAGCCGCCATTACACATTTCTACCGAATTGCCAAACGAGACTAACTGAGGCTATGGATATTATCCAACCATCACGGTCGTGGTCTGCCCCTAGATATTCCGCCGTTTGGCTCAGCTTGAAGAATCTGTTTTCGATCCTTTCCCGTAACATTCAAGTTACCTGTTCGTAGTATGGAGGCAGTGATCTCTCAATTCAGAGAAATAACGGCTCGACCTGGAAAGGCATCTTGATCTCCAAGCTACGCACCCTATCGAGAAACGTTACTCCAGAGATCTTCCGAAGGGACTCCGGTTCAGTTACTTGTTTTCGAAATTGTACCCTTTCGATCACAACCAAAAATCTATAACTATATGTTTCTTTTTGCGAAAACACGAACCCTTTGCCCCAAATTCGCTTCCAGCACCCGAGAATCTGGAACCGTCAAATCCTAAGATGATGTCGTAGCTTATTTTATCAACAAAGAAAAATAGCTTAAATACAGACGCAAGATGGTTGCGTGGTAAGAAGCTTGCTTCCCAATCACATGGCTCCGGGTTCAGTCCCACTGAGTAGCACTTTGAGCAAGTGTCTTCTTCTATAGCCTCGGGCCAATAACACCGGTGTTTGTTCCCCACCACCGCTTGACAACCGGGGCTGGTATGTTTACGTTCCCATAACTTTGCAGTTCAACAAAAATGGGACGATATGATAAGCACCAAACTTTTTAAAGATTAGTGAAATCGATTCGCTCGACAGTGCATCAGCATGACCGCAGTCTAATGACTGAAGCAAATAAAAGATAATAGATAAAAGACATAGTCTTTTATTTTTCTTCCCGGCAATTTTATCTTTGAGGTTTGGTAGAAACAGTAAGAGTGTATAGTGGTGTGCTCGTTAAATGTATATCTCTGAGAGGAAGTAGGAAATATGTAATTTTATTTGCTTTTCAGTTTATATATATACACAAAAAATTCTCATTCTTTATGTCTGTTTATACGTATCGGGAATTCGGCCAAAAATTGCGTTGTAGCGCAAAAATATTTGAACGAAGCCGTTGTGAAATATAAGCCATTTTGTGTGAATTCACTATCAATACAGTCTTGTCATTGGAATAATCAAAAGCAAACAATATTGTTGTGGCATATTTTAACAGGACCCAAAAATAACATGGAGGTGAATTCTTGTGCAGATGTAATGATAGACGGATAAATATAGAATATTTAGAAATATGCAGACAGATAGTAGACAAATTGTCTGTGGGATTATATATATATATATATATATATATATAATATATATATATATATATATACAAAAGCAAATAATGGTACAACGAGGTACCGATATTTACTGGAAAATAGCGATCGTAATAAATACGACGCTATTGTATAGCTTCACTGCGTATATACTAGCAAAGACGTGTGTGTGCAACAAACATGAAAAGAATTTGTCTTACCTCTAGGAAGAACATCTGAAAAATGAAAAACCTAGAAACGGATAATGCAGGACCGGTTTCAGACTCTTCAAATACGTTTGACAACGTAGATTTGATTTGTCTTCATTAGCTGCATATACCTGGACAAAATTTCAAATGTTGCCACATCTATGCCAGTACACTCGTCTGAACGCCAAAACGTTAACAGAATATATGTATATTCCAAAATATAACTACATGTTGTTTGTTGGCGATTTTTCCCCCTCCGTCTTCCTTTTATCTTGGACTTTCTTCTGTCGCCTGTTTCTGAAGAAGAGCTTTGCTCGAAACGTAAAACACCCTTTCTTTACTTCCCCGATTACCATGTCCTCGCGTCGTTTTTTCTTGTGTTTTTTCTCCGTTTTTTCTAATTAATTATACATACATGTGTATATATATATATATATATATATATATATATATATATATATATATATATATATATGGATATATCATGTATACATATACGAGGTCTTATCAATAAGTATAAAACTGTTGCCGTGGTAACAAAGCTAAATGCACGCAGCGTAAAGCCGCTTACCACAGATTGACCTTGAACTCCGCTGCACATGCACACTAAGTTCTAGCTCACTTCCGCTGATTACAGCAGTGCTTGGAAGGAATGTGTGTACCGTGTGATCGTCGCATTGAACATGTCAGAGAAGGTTGAGCTGGGAATCTGCATCAAATTTTGCCAAAAGTTTGACGATACCTGCTCAGGGGCCTACGTAAAGTTTTCAAAAAGTTTTAATCGTTCTGGAAACAATCAAGGAGATCTTGTGCAACTGAAATCCGAGTGTTTTTTGGTCAGCTGAAAGCAGTTTTGGCACAAACTTGGCAGACATGCGTCTCATATCTAAATCTTTAGTGATAATGGACTGAACTGAACCGTAACTAATCTGCACATCCTCTGATAACTCACGGATAGTCATTCGACGATTTCCCCACACAGCTGCATGCACATCTGCGATGTTTTCCTCAGTTCTGCTGGTTACAGGTCTCCCAGAATCGTCAAAATCGACATTTTCATCGGTCATTTTGGAAACGCCTGAACTACTCGTACACTTCTGTGCGGCTGATAAAACTTAGTACGCATACACAGAAGAGTTCAAAGTCGATCTTTACCCAAACGGCTTCGCTCAGCATGCTTTAGCTTCGTTACTATATCAACAGTCCGGATATTTATTGATCAGACCTCATATCTCTTATTATAAAAGGCAGATTTTATTTGCCTCCCTTTGGGAGTTATAGAAATCTACAATATAGGATTGCTTCAATTACAATTTACCTAGCATTTTTAAGAGTAGAATGCATCGCGTCATGCCAGGTCCAGTTTTTTAAATTTAAACTCCAATTAAGCAAAATTTACAGAAAACTCACATTCTGGTGTGTGTGTCAAATGCTTTTCTTAGTCTGGTTTACACCACACGCAAACGCACACACACAGTGTGCAACGAATAAAATGAAAGTAAATAGCGACAGAGTGATTTGAGGAAGACTAAACTGAAAGTATTTAAACCACTACTCAAAAAATAAAAAAACACAGCAAACAGAAACAAATAAATACATAACCATTTACTCCTCACACAATTTCTTCAATTAGAATTTAACTAAGATTTTTCAAAGTACTCCATTCGCTCATGCCATAATATATTTCTTTCAATTTCACCCCCAATTAAGACAAAATTCGAGAAAACTCAATATTTTAACATATCACTTGAAAGCATTGATGTACATGTGTGCGTGCGTGAGTGTGTGTGTGTGTCATTCTTCACACACACGCATACACATACATATACAACTACATACAACTACATACACATACAACTACATACAAACACATGTGTGTTTGTTATTAGTAAAAAAGGCGCCAAAACTCAACTCACTTATCATTCCAACACATTTGCAAAGACACACGGACGGACAGAAAAGGTAAATTGGTTTTTATTTTACTCTGTATATATTTTATTATATAATATTATATATAGATATATGTATATATAATTGCAGTATGAAACAGTGTTTATGTATAAACAGACGACACTTATATATAGTTATTATAATAAGAGATTAATAAATGTATGCATCCGTTAACCCTTTCGTTACCAAGCCGCCCGAATTTACCTATTCATATTTAAATGAGAATATCAGAGCAAATCTCTTTAGTACATTCGTGAAAACACGTATTATACTTCGTAAACACTTCAACTACAGTTTTGTACAAAAATCGAAGTGTAATTTTAATTCCGTGAATTATGGGAGATTTTTTTCCGAAATTTGTTCCTATTGTGTTTTCAAAATTTGTAATTCTGACAAAAAATGGATACGAATTTCATTATATCAAGCAGCGAGTCAGAATTCGAAGGATTTTCTACTGAAGACCTTCATAAATCTAACTCTATGACTGAAAAAAAAAAGCATCTTTATATAAGAGTGAAGTTGTGTGTCTGTCTCCTACGATTTAGATTCCTAACTACTCCCACATTTTGCGGTGCAGTTTAACCAAAAGCGGGTATCTTATAGTCGTGATTTATATCGAGCCCTTCTGGGTATTAGCGTGCGTCTACGATGAGTCTACGATTTAAAAAAAATTTACCATCATATTTTCCATTTTAATGCATTTTTTTCTCTTTTATATAAGGGAAGTAACTCTCTAAAAATATCTACGATGTGTCAACGATTTAAAAAAAAATTACCTTAATTTTTTTTCAATTTTTAATGCATTTTTTTGCTATTTTTTGGCTATAACTCTCTAAAAATGCTTATATAGTTATTTCCCTTACAACCCGAGCAACGCCGGGCGATACTGCTAGTATATGTATATATGTACATACATCTACATATACATGTACATTTATACATATATATTCTTTTATTTTTTTAATTGTTTCAGCCATTTGAGTGCGGCTATGCTGGAGCACCGCCCTTAGTCTAACAAATCGAACCCAAGACTTATTCTTTGCAAGCCTAGTACTTATTGTATCGGTCTCTTTTGCTGAACCGCTAAGTTACAAGGACGTAAACACACCAGCATCGGTTGTCAAGCGATGATGGTGGAACAAACACAGGCACACTAATACATATATATTATATATGTATATAAATATATATATATATATATATATATATATATATATATATATATATATATATATATATATATATCAATGAACTCACACACACATCCCATACGGCACACAACCATACATACACGCACACACATACATACACGCACACAATTATACATATACGCACGTACAAGCACACACGCACACATACACTTAGTTAAGCACAGTTACTCGCCATACACACACAAAAATACGCACACGTACACACACACACATACTACAACAAAACACACACGCGATACATATACACGCACACACACATACCTCCCTGTTTCTGACCTGACTTCCTGACTTGCTAGGGTACCCCCACACCACCCCTTTAATTCTACTACTGCCTGCCACTAGCCATTGTCCACCATACACACACATACACATACACGCACACACTCACACACACACCCTTGTCATCTCGCACACCTTTTTTACCATTCCTTCTTTGATTCAGCTCTCCTGTTTTTAAAAACATGTTCCTCCTTTTTCACCACTTCTGTCTTTTCAGTATGTGACCTCGTCAAGACTACCTGCAATTTTTTTTCCCTCTGTCCTCCCGCCTCGGGATCTTTCTTTCTCCTATGTTTCTTTTTCCCTTCTTTCCTGAGCGTCCAATAATACTTTATTTGTTCCACATCCTCGCGTTGATGCCTTTTTGTTTTCTTGTTTGGATTAACTTTATATATATATATATATATACACGATGGGCTTCTTTCAGCTTCCGTCTACCAAATCCACTCACAAGGCTTCGGCCCGAGGTTATAGTAGACGACACTTGCCGAAGGTGCCACACAGTGGGACTGAACCTGGAACCCTGTGGCTGGGAAGCAAACTTCTTGCCACACGGGCACTCCTGCACCTATGTATATTTATATATATATATATATATATATATATATAGAGAGAGAGAGAGAGAGAGAGAGAGAGAGAGAGAGAGAGAGATAATTAATGACTGCATCATTCAAACTCAAGCCAATTAGGAGGAAGAGAAACGCCATCATGACAAAGATCAACCACGTGAATACGCAGGTACTTTCCAAGTCTTCGGAAGATACAGGTACTGAATATAAGATGCTTTTACAACAGCATAGACATTTCAATCTTGGACCACATCAGAAACGATCCAGTAATGACCTGCTCCTACTCAAAGCACTCTTAGAACATTAGAAATTTTATAAAAGGTCATTTCGATGTATTATATCACATTCTGAAAACAGTCAATGAAAAAAGTTGCAATTGTTTCTTTCGATGTAATGAATCTTTATCGAAACATCCCTCATGAATTTGGAATAGAAGCCATTAAATTCAGGTTGGATAATTATTCTGTCGAACTACCACAACGCATAGAAAAGGAATTAATCATAAGAGAACTCAACTTCATTATACGGAATAACTATTATATGCTTAACGAGAACTTTTATCGACGGAAATCTGGGATCGTCATGGGGAAGAAAATAGTACCCCTCCTTTGCAAATTTAGCAACATCTAGCACTGTTGATGGACAAAAAATCATGACAAAAATATGGCGACTCTTTCTTTAAACATAAACAAGAAAACTGGAAAAGGAACTTTGACGATTGCTTCATTTTATAGTACGAAAGCACTGAGAAACTTAAAACATCAAAACACTACTTCGGTGGATTTAACAAAAATCTATAATTCACTACTAAATGTAGCCAATACTAATACCCATTTTCCCGGCGTGCTGACGGTTCTGCAAGCTCGCCATCTTAACCTATTTCTTTACTACCCACAAGGGGCTACACACAGAGGGGACAAACAAGGACAGACAAACGGATTAAGTCGATTATATCGACCCCAGTGCGTAACAGGTACTTAATTTATCGACCACGAAAGGATGAAAGGCAAATCGACCTCGGCGGAATTTGAACTCAGAACGTAACGGCAGACGAAATACGGCCACGCATTTCGCCCGGCGTGCTAACGTTTCTGCCAACTCGCCGCCATCTTAACCAACTGAGTAATGATAAAGAAGTGGAATTGAACCTATGCGTATGTTGTTATTATTGGCGTGTTGTTTCTCCCCAGACACAAGAACCCAATAGAGACAGACATATTGTGTAAACCTACAGACTCCAAACAATGTCCTCTTCTCAATTCCTGCCCTACGAGACACACCGGAGTAAATGTCCCTCTTAAGTTAGTCAAAAGCATCTGCATAATTTTATCTGCTGAAAACATCCGTGACACCTTCAGAACTTAAGTATACGCTATTATTATATTTTTTTGCCAAACAACCACTGTCATTGTATACTTGATTTTCATTTCAGCTTTCATAAAATATGACCGTCCCCATGTATGACTTGATTTCACATTAGGAATCTTTCAGAAAACCAGAAAACCAGTTTATTGCCCATAACTCCTAGGTTTTTCGAGCGATTTCCTCCATACTTATCACAAGCATTACTCATGACATAAGAATTGTTTTGCTTAAAATTTTTGTCAAGGTCATCCACATTAATTATGAAAAATCCGCTAATAACTGCGTAAAAACCGGTTTTTTTTTTCGTTTTTTTTTTTTTTGCCAATATCTTCCGCAGTTTCCAACCGATTTGCTCCAGATTTGGCACAAACATTACTTATGCTTTAAGAATTGTTTTAAACTTATGTTTTTGTCAAGTCGATCCGCGCTGAATGAGAAAAGTCTGCCAATAACTACGTAAAATTCGGTTTTTTGCCAATAACTTCCGCAGTTACAAAGCCGATTCGCTCCAAATTTGGCAAGAATATTACCCATGTTTAATTGATTGTTTTAAACTAATGTTTTGTCAATTTTATTTGCATTAAATTTGCAATTTACTGGATTAAACTTCGTTTTTTTTTGCTTACAACTTCAGCCGTTTACTTACGCGCCAAGGATTGTGAGGCAGTTGTACCTTACTGATTTGATGTATGTACATTAGAATTTACTCACCCTCACCATTATCGCCTACGGTCATGATGCCTCACCCCTTCCCCCTCCTCACTTCAGTACAAATTTTCTTTAATTACCTATTTCTTTACTAACCACAAGGGGCTAAACACAGAGGGGACAAGCAAGGACAGACAAACGGATTAAGTCGATTATATCGACCCCAGTGTGTAACTGGTACTTATTTATCGACCCCGAAAGGATGAAAGGCAAAGTCTACCTCGGCGGAATTTGAAC
The DNA here is from genome assembly GCF_006345805.1 of Octopus sinensis. Classification (NCBI taxonomy): domain Eukaryota; kingdom Metazoa; phylum Mollusca; class Cephalopoda; order Octopoda; family Octopodidae; genus Octopus; species Octopus sinensis. Next base: position 72,511,176 of record NC_043002.1, read on the forward strand.
TCACAACGTAACGGCAGACGAAATACGGCTGCGCATTTCGCCCGGCGTGCTAACGTTTCTGCCAGCTTGCCGCCTTCAATTTTCTTTAATTACCCTCCACTCTTGGTGTGATAACACGGGGTGAACTGCGAGCATGACCTTTGACAAGTGGGCATGAACACTATTAGTGCGCACCCCGCTTTTTTTATCTATGTACCCCCATTATCGCCTACAGCCATGATGTCCCCACTCCACTTCAGTCTCTTATTTGGTGAATGACTGCTTTGACCACGTACTCAGTGCTTGCTGACTTCCCCTCTCCCCACCCCCATTATCGCCGACGATCATAATGTCTCCTTTTCACCACCATTTTCCTTAATGGCATTATGTCAACGGTCTGCCAATAACAGGTGAACAGCGAACATGACCTTTGAACTATGCGCGTGAACACTATTGATTGTCCACTGTAATGAGCTGGTCAAATTAATTCTTTGACTGAATTTCATTGGTGGAACACTGTTCACCTGATCATATCAGTGTCAAATCGTAATTAATGATGCGCTTTTGCGCATATCTGATACCGGCTTCGGGTCACAAGTTAGGACTACTATTAGACGTACATAATTGCTTTAATTTAATACTCTCTGCTACCAGTTTTTACTTTACATGTCGTTAAAAAAATATTGTATTCGGTGTCTTTGTGTCTACATAACTAAAGGTCTGTCTCTGCTTCCACCGTTTTTGAATAATACATTTAGTAGGCTCATTTTTATACATCGTCCCAAATTTATTTTTCAATGAGCCCTTTTGCCGGGTTTTTTTAAAACTCGCAATTTAAACATAGTCCAACAGTTCATCCAAATCATGTTTCTCTCATGGCCAGTGATACGTCGGATGTTCCAGAGTTGGAAGCAAACAGAATCTATTCGTACTTGCCCCTAATGGCAAACCGAAAAATGTGGTTTACAAAGAAGTGTTGTAGGCACTTCACGCGCCAATTGCTTTCAAATTCGTGAACCTCGGTGCCTCCACTACACCAGTGCAACTTTGCAGACCTGATATGTGCTACTGTAGTCATGCTTTCAAAGTTACTAACTTTATTCAACCATGTTTCTGTTCCTTTGTCCAACCTAGGTTTGTCATCTGTTTTCACAGAGTTTCACACTTCACAACAGTTCCGTTGCTTTCGGTGTAAACGAAAATAAAACCCCTTTTCAGGGCTATTTTACACACAATTGTTACTCCACCTGAGAACGCATTGCAACCCTTTTCAGGGCTCCTTATCAAATTGTTACCGCTGTGAGAACGACAAAAAAGCTCTTATCAGGGTTTTATATATATATATATATACACTTTTTTACTCTTTTCCTTGTTTCAGTCATTTGACTGTGGCGATGTTGGAGTACCGCCTTTAGTCGAGCAAATCGCCCCCAGGTCTTATTCTTTGTAAGCCTAGTACTTATTCTATCAGTCTCTTTTGCCGAACCGTTAAGTTACGTGGACGTAAACACACCAGCATCGGTTGTCAAGCGATGTTGGGGAACAAACACAGACACACAAACACACATACACACACACACACACATACATACATACATACATACATACATACATACATACATACATACATACATATGTATATATATATATATATATATATATATATATAATATATATATATATATATATATATATATATACGACGGGATTCTTTCACTTTCCGTCTACAAAATCCACTCACAAGGCTTTGGTCGGCCCGAGGCTATAGTAGAAGACACTTGGCCAGGGTGCCACGCAGTGGGACTGAACCCGGAACCATGTGGTTCGTAAGCAAGCTACCACACACCCACTCCCATATATATATATATAATATATATATATATATATATACATACACACACACAAACATATATATATGTGTGTGTGTGTGTGTAAGTATTATGTATGTATGTATGTATGTATGTATATACATAACCCTCTACTAAATCCACTCACAAGGCTTGGGATGGTCCGGAGCTACAGTAGAAGATAGATGATACTTGCCCAAGCCATCACGCAGTGGGACTGAACCCGGCAACATGTAGTTGAGAAGCAAATTTCTTACCACACAGTTATGCCTGCGCTTCTGTATATGATTTTTTTTAAAAAAACATTTCTCTACAGTTACATAACTGAACTGCATCAAATACTATATTACTGAATGAAGCACAAGGAAGAACAGCTACCCGCGACCTTTATAGACCTTCCTTTAAACATGCTGTTTTTATAACATCTTAAATTGCGAAGTCGGTTGTATGTAATACATCATTTTAAACATTTCTATTTGTCATAGTCATGTGAAAAATTACCTAATTACAAACCATATTCACGTCATAAATTTGCTTTTAATCTTTATCGGTATGTTTGCATGCGTGTGTATGTATGCAGACACATATATACATACGTACATACATACGGGCATACATAAATACATATAAACGTTTTGGGGTTTCTTGTAACGTATATGTGTGTGTGTGTGTGTGTGTGTGGGCGCACGCGTATGCGTGTGTGTGTGTGGGCGCACGCGTATGCGTGTGTGTGCATACATACATATAGATTTTTCTTGGCTTCCTACTACATGCATATACATATATATATTGTGTCTCACACACACACACACAAACACACACACATATATACATGTATGTCGGTATGCATGTACGTATGTATATAATGTATATGTATGTATGTATGTGTATATATGTCTGTGCGCATGTGTGTGTGTGTGCGTGTATAAAGATAGATAGATAGGTAGATAGATAGAAAGGTGGGTAGGTAGGTAGGTAGGTAGGTAGGTAGGTAGATAGATAGATAGATAGATAGATAGATAGATAGATAGATAGATAGATAGATAGATAGATAGAGATAGATAGATAGATAGATAGATAGATAGATAGATAGATAGATAGATAGATAGATAGATAGATAGATAGATAGATAGATAGATAGATAGATAGATAGATAGCTTTATGTGCGCTTCGAGATTCAATGTTCCAAAAAAGAATTATTTCACGTTCTCTCAAAAGTTTATAAATTCTTATGACGTCAGCAACACACACACAGAGGAATCTTTTATCGTTTACTTGTTTCAGCCATCACAAAGACACACACAAACATATATATATATATATATATTGTCTTAATAACTGATGAAAAATGCCTAGAAGCTTTCACCTCCAGTATTTGAAACTCTGAGTATTATTATGACAACTTATTGATTGTCCTACATTATATATACATACATATATATATATATATATATATATATAGATATATATATATATATATATATTGTGTGTGTGTGTGTGTGTGTGTTGTGTGTGTGTGTGTATGTATATATATATATATAATATATATATATATAGATATATATATATATATATATACACTTTATTAAAAAGCAGCCAAAATATCACAAAAACTGTTACTCAGAGTTTCATGTTCCCGTTCGCAGGACAGTTTTGTTTAGAATGGAGCAAGATAAAGTTATATGCAGAAATGTAATTACTTTGATAGATACACATTGGAAAATGGTATAAAAACAGGATCACATGCGGTCGTATTGTGTATGGAATACAATCGCACGCGGTACCATTTTTAATTAGTTATTACAAGCCATAAATACATGCAATAACAATAGAACATAGTGGATTGACAACAAGTCTTCTGTTTGAGAGATAATTATTACTTTATTTACAACCGTGTTGATGTTGGGAGCTTGTAAACGTTAGCACGTACGTGCGCATGCAACACGTGTTTGTGTCTTTGTGTTCGTGTGTGTGACAGAACAATCAGGGTGAATGCGGTTGACATAGAAAAGTACCTGATGGTGGAGGCGGCGAAGATAGTAGGCTTTCTGTGTTGAGTGTACATTAGCGTCGTAGCTAGTTGTAGGAGGAACAATCGCATATCATTTGGTTGAGCAGCGCTGTCTCTGAAGCCAGTTCTTACAAGAACTAAAACTAAAGACAGGTAATTGATTTACTGTTTATGAGGTACACGAAGTGTAAGAGTTCAATATCAAGATGTTGTGTCTCGGAGCTGAGATTAGTGGAATCACTTGTTGTGTTTATCTTTCTCTTGATATGGATATTCTTTCAGATATATTTACTGTAGCCGTTTTCCCGTGGTGAGATTTTCACCTCACCGCTTGAGTTGAATCTGTAGTTATCTTGTGTACAAGTTAAATCTTCGTAGATAGAGACGATGTTGGCGATGACGTCGTGTCTGTCGCTTGGTTTTTGTAGCGTCTTCATTATATGTTCTGCTTGGTTATTTTTCTCTTGATATAGATATTCTGCAACTGTTTTTCCGTGGTGAGATTTTCACACTAACAGTATGAGTTGAATCTGTAGCTATCTTATGTACAAGCTAAATCTTCGTAGGTAGAGACGATGTTAGCGATGCCGTTATGTCTGGTTTCTATAGCGTCTTCATATTATGGTTTGCTTGGTGGTCGCCTGCCTTTCGGACTGGAACATGGTTGAGTATGCTCTGTGTGGTCAGAGGTTTACTCCTCACAAGGACTAGAACCAAAGACGAAAGGTGTCTGAAAACACTCCTTTATATACCGTTTGGGTGGCTCAAACGAACTTCAGAAATGGAATCTTAACCAAAGGCCGTGATTGGCTGTTTCGGGACAGTGGCGCGAAAATAAGTGGAGACAAATCGCATCACTTGTCAACCAATCAGGTTAGTAGTTACAACAACGTTAAACTAGCCAAAGATGTTTGTAATCTCAAACGAGATCATTCTTAATACTTTTCTCAAACAGTGAAGATAGCAATGAAGAAAACAATATTGCTACAATGGTTTTGTTTCATTGGTCCTTTCAACAAACGGTCTTTTCAATAACCGGTTGCATGAAATAACAAATTGCAGTTTAAAATCATATTATTATAAAAATCGTCGAACACCTTAAATCAAAAATAACTTATGAAGAAGGAAAGAGGCCTGAATACCCAGGGTAAATAATTAGCTGTAAAAATAATAATAAATTAATGAATTAAGAGATATATCCGTTTAAAAATTTTTCACGCTAAATTGCATATACATTTAGCAGTACATACACATGCCAAACAATCTGTAATATACGTATATACACTAAACATACAGACGTAGGTATAAGGCTACTAACATATACTGATATATATAGGCAATAAATTAAGTACGCGCACACACGTACGCACACAAAACCTCTTGGCGTGTGCTTATCCAAGTTAGATGTTACAGGCGAAAGATAGAAAAGTTAAAAATCAGAGAATAACAAATGGCTGGAGTGGGGAGAAAAAAAAGGAGAAAAGAAGAAAAAGAAACAAAAGAAAAAGGAACAGAAAATTAGAGAGAGAAAGGGGAAATATAGATAGAGGTAAAGAGAGAGTGAAATGATTGGCGTTCCAATAAATATCTAACGAAAGTTAGATACTGCGTTCAGATTGGGAAGTGTACACATATAAAAATGCACACGTAAAATTACATATATATCTACATGAACACAAGCATACATAGAAATACACATACATGTAGACACACATACAAATAAATATGTACGCAAATATATGCCCACATATGTATATATACATATACATACACACACATATATATATATACATATGCACATACATATCTATATACACGTACATACACATACATACACATACAAACACATACTTACAATGCATACACATAAATATTCCTCATAACGTATATACGCAAACATTTTTAAAAACTGTCTGGTATATATAATATTAAAATGCTAAAATAAGGAAATTGCACAATAAATTCATATAACACAATTAAATGCGTGAGTGAGCAATAAAAATAAACCTCGGCGAAGCTTAAGCTTAAATTTGTACAACAGTCGAAGGCTTTCTTAAAAGTGAAGTCGAAATATGCACTAGCATTGTAATACAAAATAACTATAAGGTATAAAGTCAAATTCAAATGCGACAGTAAAAATTTTCCGAAAGTCAAAACATTTTACCTATACGGTATTTTATCGGGTGACATTTTAAATCTCGCGGCGGGCTTATAGGAATTTAAGAGCTCGCGTCTCTGGTTCAAAGCATGTTTATCCGGGAACAGGATGAAGAACTTTTCTGTGAGGCACAGATTACATTTCATGGGTCTTTTATAAATTCCATGTCTGTATGATGATGCGTTTTCTATAATTTCCCAAGTTACATTGAAAGGACGGGTGTCATTCTCTTTCAATCCCCAGACATGCTTTGCAAGACTAGTTGCTTTCCTATTCTCGGGGTATCGGAAAGAATTTCGGTGGAAATAGAATCGAGTCTTCAATGAATTTTCCGGAACCTCTGAGTATGTTTTATATTTTGAGAGCCATCTACTTGCACTTTAGCTCAATAAACAATTCCTTTTTCAAGACGGACAGCAAGTCTTATCTTTGAAGTTGCAGTTCCTCAGAGTAGATTCGGCACTGTGATTGTTTGTAATAATTTTCGTGTTGTGCTGATTAATAAAAGAGACAAAGCTTTTACAACAAGAATAGCTAACCTTCAGTATTCTACTATTAAATATTCTATAGAACTTATGGCTAGATTGAAAATGCTTAGAACCTAATTTTAAGAATTCCATACCTATATTAGTTTTTACGGCAATATTAAATGCAGGGTTAAACCACAAAACTTTCCTAGTTCTAGTTCTACGTGGCCTATTATTGTTAGAATTAGCTTGACTATACTGGATCTTCTCCGAGAATCTAGTTTTCCTTAATGCATTGTTGTAATACGGCGCAGCATTTTGAAATGCTGCCTCATCTGAAGAAATTGATGATATTCGCCTTCTTACATTACTAACTAGGTTCTTAAGAATTACGGGTGGATGATTAGATTCTTTGCTAATATAACATATCTTTTCATTGGACTTATGGTAAGGTTTTAATTTATTTAATTGTAAATCTAAGTTTATATCTATAAAGATCTACGTTTTTAACGTTACTTTCTATCATAATCCATAAGCCTATTCTTTGGAAGAAAGTAAGGATCTTTTCATTTTTGAAGCCAGGACCACAGATCTTTCTACTTAACTAAATAATCTGAAACTTCGTATGCTGATAGAGTCTAGCAAAACAAGACACAGGTTGGAACTAGTTTATTTGAGAAAAATCTATTTTATGACTTTAATCGTAAATTAAAACTGCGAATTTTAACCAATCAGATTGTTTGTTTTCATGTGTAAAACTTGACTGCATTCTATTAGTGTGACGTAGAAAGCGCTTTTGTGACGTACTAACGTTCGTTTGAAAACTGTAAACAAAACCGAACTGCATCTCATCTAAGCAAATTCTCTCCCTAATGAGATGGGTTATGACCCTCTCTGTGGCCTTCATCACCTGATCCAACAGTTTAATACCCCTGTAGTTATTTCTATCTAGAGCATCACCCTTACCCTTGTAGTAGTTGACTATGGTGCTGCTACGCCAGTCATTGGGTATGACTCCATTATGAACTACCTGGTTAACAATACGGGTGACTAGGCCATAGCCCGCATAACCAGCTGTTTTAAGCATCTCAGCAGTGATTCCTGATGGGCCGGGGGCTTTACCTGGTTTCATATCCTTAATTGCCTTAACTACAAGGGAGCTGTCTATTTGGATAGCTGGTCCCTCTACTGGGTCAACATTTGGCAGGCTCTCCTCCTCTCATTCATTCTCCACATTCAACAGTCTTTCATAATGGCTTCTCCAAGCCTCTTTCTTTTCACCAACAATAAAAGCAAGTGCCCCATCATCCATGCGGACACATTTCTCCCCTGTAACATCACTATTTTCTCTGACACACTGTCTAGCAATACGAAATACCTCAGTTCTTTGGTCCTCACGTCGCTAGACATTGGCAAACTTCTTTTCTGCTATGTGTGTGTGTGTGTGTGTGTGTGTGTGTGTGTGTGTGTGTGTGTGTGTGTGTGTGTGTGTGTGTGGTGTGTGTGTGTGTGGTGTGTGTGTGTGTGTGTGTGTGTGTGTGTGTGTGTGTGTGTGATGAAAGGCAAAATCGACCTCGGCGGAATTTGAACTCAGAACGTAACGGCAGACGAAATACGGCTACGCATTTCGCCCGGCGTGCTAACGTTTCTGCCAGCTCTTTGCTTTTTTAATATTAAATTTCTTGCCTTTTGCACAAATAAATACAATAAGTGAAATGAAACGCATTAGCTTAGAAACGAAATCTTGTTAGAAGCATCGTCACTGAGATGCCACTTCTTAATAGCAAACGAAAGCAAGTACTAACAGAATGGAACATTTTCAATTTAATACATGTGGCTTATTAACTAGTTTTAAATATTGTTATAGAAGGTGGCTGACTATAGGATCCTGGAAACATGAGTACGTTAAATAATTAGAAGGAGATTTCACGGATACATGCGGTTTGTTTACATTTAAGATGTTTAATACGTCACCAAATTGGTGGTCGAGACGGAGTAAATAAAATAAAGCCGAATGACGGAATATCATTGGTTAAAATTCTAATTATTAAACAACGTTAAACTTAGAAGTTACAATTCCGTTTTCATTCTGGTTTACAATTAAGTTTACTTTTGACACATTCTACCAGTATACGAAGTTTCAAATTGTTTGGTTCAGTAGGAAAAATTTGAAAAAACTGGCTTCAGAATTGAAAAGATCCGAAAGTAATCAGATTCTTCCTAAGTTTATCTAACTCATGGCTGTTTAAATTATGGGTGACTATAAGACCATCATCCTTGTATAATCTTGCATTTATAAAAGGGAATTCTAGGTGCAGATTATGCAAAATATAAAGTCATATAACCATAGTATCAGAACCATCCAAACGTGAACAAAGACTAGAGGAACTGACGGATACATTTATCCAAAGAGCCTTCCCTCCTAGCATAGTCACCAGCGGAATAAACAAGGCAAAACAGATGAATATCGATGAACTTAGAGAAACAAAAAACAAAAAAAAAACAAAAACGTCATACCATTTGTGTCAACCTTCAATCCCAGAAACACTGAAATATTTGATCACATCCGCAAAAACCTTCCCATTTTATTTGCAGATGAAAAAAGATGAGGAAAATCTTAGAAAAAACACCAAATCATCAAATGTAAACGGCAACCCAAAACACTTGGAGCAAAAACACACAAAGATCCGCCACCCACCCACCCAACCCAACTGTCACAAAAAAAATCGGAAGAACAAACTGTAGCAGTTGCCGTTACTTAATTGAAGGACCAAAATTTAAATTCAAAGACGGTCAAACCTTCAAAATTAAATCCAATCTCACCTATGGCGCAGAAAACTCATCGCCAACAGATCCGAGACAAAAACACGAGGAAAATTCCTTTAAGCAGTCACATTGCAACCTGTGCAAGAATGAACTTAACCAATTTCAAAATCTTTCCCCTCTACAAGTTCTCGGATTTTTTCAACCAACAACAAAGATTAAATAAAGGCAATTTATTAACAAATATGAGCCACAATTGAATATAGAACGAACCGCTATAAGAACGGACACTTAAAAAAACAATCATACATACTATTGTATTGGCATCCATTCTGTCTCGAGAGACAATGGAGTTGCGCATTTTTTTTTTCTTTTTTTTTTCTAGGTCTAGTCCGGCTGTTATATTTTATTTCCTGATACATTTCCTGCTGTGGCTGTGTAGTCCTATCCTGGACAAACACTCCCTCTGGCAGGTACTGCAAATGTAGCGAAGACTGTTCCTGGCTGGTTGTAGTGCCATGGTCTCTTGTTTACGTCTCTTCCTTTCTTTCCATTTCTCCTCTCTCTCTCTGTCACTCTTTTGTATTCCCTCTTTTACTGTACGTCGCTATTCTCCACGGTTGCCGGCAACTGCCTCCCAACCGCTAATATTGATGTTGCAGGCCTCATATCCCATACTATTGATTTGGTAAATACACACACAGACACACACACATAAACACAGCTAGAGACACTCGAAAGAAAACATTGCAAAACACACACATATATACACAGCAGGAGACAATCAAAAGAAAACTTTGCGGTTCAAACACACACTCACACCAAAAAGAAGGAAAACCTTAATTCCTTAATAGAATTCTTAACAAGACATTTATCACAACATACACACCCATTAATACACAGCTGGTCACATTCCAAACATTGAAAGGACATTCAACACAATACACACACACACATACACACACACACATACACACACACTACACACACATACACACGCACACAAGCACTCATTCACACACACAACTGGACATAAAACTCATTCAATAAATGCTTTTAAGCCACTCCCTTGGCAGGAATTCAGAGATTTTTTTAGACAATAGACAACCATACCCCCTCTCCTTCTCTCTAACACCTTTAACTCTATACCGAATTATTAACAAACAGACTATATTTAAAGAAAACTTTACGGGCAAACTCCAGATATGCCCTAACTACCAAACAGAAGATAAATACAAACTATTTTTACTTCAAATTCCAAATTTTATTAATATTTGATAAGATGAAATTTATCATCGAAACCGGCAGTATTTTATAACTTCTATATATAAAAAAATTAATGAATGAATAAAAAATTTAAATCATTTTATTCATTTCTTTCTAAATTAAAACGTCTTAAATTTACTTTCGAGCTGTTTCCACCTCCATCTTTTATATTTTATAAATTTGATTTGTATAGATTTCTAATCTTTTCTTAACTATATATATTGCTCCAGCATGACTGCAACCGCATGGCTTACACGAATAAAAGTGTATATACACATGCATACATATATATAAATATACATACGTATATGTTTATATTCATATATGTATAATTATATGTGTGTGTGTATGTGTGTATACATACGACACACACAGAAGAGGGGAGATAGTTAAATTTTCCGTGGAGCTTACAGATTCATTAGCGTCGAAGCTTAATCGATTTTTATGATGTGTAAATAACTGATAGGACAAGACACCCTTCTAAACAGTAACCCACTCTGTCACAGAGTTAAGCCCTCAGCTGATGGCACTGATGGTACTCTGCAGAAAACAAAGAGACCCTGCTTTAGAAGATGGTTAATTTACATGCAGCGTGTTAAAAATAGTTTTGTTTTATATTGGGTTGTCCGGAGAGTTCGTGCCAAATTTTAAAGGAAAGAAAAAGGTCAATAAATACTTGCCATTACATTTTTAATCAACCAAATATGAACCATTATGTCGCACAATGCGTCTCCATCTTTCCTTTAACTTGAAAATACCCTCTTCCCAGAATTGAGGTGATTTCATGGCAAAGAATTCATCAAGGTATATTTTTACGTCAGCCAAGGAATTGAAATTTTTACCATTAAAACTATTCTGCAGAGACCTGAATAAGTGGAAATCCGAAGGAGCAATATCTGGTGAATGTGGAGGGTGGGGTAACACACCACAGCCGAGCTGCAGCAATTTTTGTCTGGTTCCCAAAGCATCAAGTGCCGAAAATGAACTTTCTTATCTTCCATTTTAAAGGGTTACAGAATTAACACAGGTTATAGGAACATAAATCTTCTTCCACGAAAAGATAACTTAAACTGTGCTCTAAATGGAGATGTAGTCAAATCCTATTTTATGAACTCAACCATGTTCTAAAATAAGTCGAAATGTAAGCTACTATAAATCGGCACGAACTTTCCGGATAACCCAATACTTTTAGTGTGGATTCATTAAAATTAAGCATATTCTGCTTTAGAAGTGTATTAATTTGTACCTGTATCTGCTAAGTAAAATCATGATCTTCCTTTTCTCTGTTTAATTTTCATCTTAATAAGCATTATGCCGTATACCTTGTACATGATAATACATTTTAAGAATTTTGAATGGATTAATGAATATTAAACAGACTCAGCTTTAGAAATGTATTAATTCTAATCCGTTAAATACAATTTAGTTTGTTTTTTCTTACTTTCATGTATATTTAAACTGTCTCCGGAAAACCATAATATCCAGAAATCTTGGTCACTTTCGATCCCAGACTCGCCAGATAATTGGTACGGTATGCACTAGAAGATACTAAAATGATTGACAGGGAGAGTAGCTTCTCCTGAATCTGTGATAAACAAATCGCATACCATCTCGAAGGATATGCCTCTGCTATTCAAGAACAGGAGATAGCAAATAAATACCTGATGAATAAAAGAGATAAATATGCCTTCAAACCTCTTCGTTGTGATAGAAAATATCGATTTTTCTATACCAATGTGGAAGATATCACACACATCAGCATGCCCAAAATATCCGCAAGATATTACCTTCCCATGATGATATTGCCAAAGCTGTTTCTAATGCTATTCGTAGTAAGGTTTGGCTTGATGGTCATACCAAAGACATACTATAACTAGAATGTAGTGACACTTTTAAAATAAGGAAACACTGGCGAGACATTTCTTTAAAAAAAGCAGCAATCCAATACAAACGACAGATCTGATATTCTTTTGTTCATTTTTGTATTGGTCAGCAGATGTTAATGTATTGTCTAAGGTCATAGAGGACGAAGTCGATCGCATCAACCCCCGTACCCAACTGGTACTTGTTTTATCGATCCCGAAAGAATGAAAGTCATGATCGATCCCGTTGGACCCGGAACGCAAAGCCAGAAGAAAAGCCGCTAAGCATTATGTCCAGCGTGCAAACGATGGCGTCGGACAAGATGCTTAGCTCTGTTTAATTATAACTCTTTACGGTCCATCCCGCTGAGATCAACTTGGTCTTTCAGTTTGTTGTGATCGATAAAGTACCAGTCGTTTTATAATAATATAGCCACAGAATATCCTAGATGTAATGGAATTTAAAATAGAAGTCAAGAATATTTTATTACATTGGTTATGACTTATTCTTTATAGAAATCCATCCATCCTTAACTCTTTAACCGCGAAATTAAATTTCACGATTATGTTAAATATCTGCCAAAAATAGAAATGGTATTTACTGCAAGTCACATTGTCTGAATAAACTTGACATCTCTCAACAAGAAATAATTTCAAATATTGCATTCCTCAACAAAAGACATATTGGTATATAAAGCTGCTTAGGGTGGCGAGCTGGCAGAAGCGTTTGCACGCCGGGCGAAATGATTGGCGGTATTTCGTCTGCCGTTGCGTTCTAAGTTCAAATTAAGTACCAGTTGTGCACTAGGGTCGATCTAATCGACTGACCCCCTCCCCCAAAATTTCGAGCCTTGTGCCTTGAGCAGAAAATAATATATATAAATATAGGACGCAGGCGTGGATGTGTGGTAAGAATCTTGCTTCTCAACCACATGACATTAGGTTCAGTCCTACTGCGTAGAACCTTGGGCAAGTGTCCCTCTGCTATAGCCTCGGGCCGATCAAAACTTTGTGAGTGCATTTGGTAGAGGGAAACTGAAAGAAGCCCGTCGTATGTGTGTGTGTGTGCGCGCCGTGTTTGTCCCCTCTCTGCCATCGCTTGACAACCGATGCTGGTGTGTTTGTGTCCCCTATAAATTAGCGGTTCATCAAAAGATACCGATAGAATACGTACTAGGCTTACAAAGAATAAGTCTTGGTATTGATTTCTTCGACTAAAACCCTTTCGGGTGGTGCTGCAGCATGGCCGCAGTCAAATGACTGAAAGAAGTAAAATAATAAAAGAATAAAAGAATAAAAGAATAGATGCCGACATGACAGTGGGGTTGAGAAACTCGCTTTGCAACCACGTGATTTCAAGTTCAGTCTCACAGTTCGCACTTTGGGCAAGTATCTAGTTATAGCCCTGGGCCGACCAATGTGAATTTGATAGACGGAAACTGTATGGAAATCTGCCATGTGCAAGTGTATACATACATACGAAACAGGGAGTAGTGAAAACATCGACAACTGATGAGGAGTTATCTTCTTTTGGTATTTTGTCCTGTACTTATCTCTCATGTGTTTACGTATTTTTCACTCGTTGGTGATGTCCTGTACTTAAAGTGTGTTATTCATTTATTTATACATACATACAGACAGATATACATACTACATACGCCGTCAACATCAGACGTGCCGGTGTAGAGGACCGTTTAAAAAGTCCGTTTTGAACGCCTTTCTCTAGAAATATACCGACTTCTCCAGCCTAATTCGGTAACTGGCTTATTTCTTGAATAATTAATAAGAGAAACACCTTTTACTCACCAGCGTAGCGTTATCCTGAACAGATTTTAAAATATACATCTACAACACGTGGAAACTCGCTAACACGATTATGGCTGAAACTAACACCACCACAGATGAAACTAACAACGTCAGCACCGATGATAACAGAACTACTTCATCGGTAAGTTATTTAAGAAGTAAATACTCTTCTCATTTTACTTGGACTCAACAACTAAACCAAGATTTACTTCGGTGCTATATCTGGAATATGAATTCATATTCATATAGGCGCAGGAGTGGCTGTGTGGTAAGTAGCTTGCTAACCAGCCACATGGTTCCGGGTTCAGTCCCACTGCGTGGCATCTTGGGCAAGTGTCTTCTGCTATAGCCCCGGGCTGACCAATGCCTTGTGAGTGGATTTGGTAGACGGAAACTGAAAGAAGCCTGTCGTATATATATATATATATATGTGTGTGTGTGGTGTGTGTGTGTGTGTGTGTGTGTGTGTGTTTGTCCCCCTAGCATTGCTTGACAACCGATGCTGGTGTGTTTAGGTCCCCGTAACTTAGCGGTTCGGCAAAAGAGTCCATTAAAATAAGTACTGGGCTTACAAAGAATAAATCCCGAGGTCGATTTGCTCGACTAAAGGCGGTACTCCAGCATGGCCGCAGTCAAATGACTGAAACAAGTAAAAGAGTAAAAGAGTATACCAATAATAATTGGAACATTAGGATTTGCTATCAAATGCTTAAAGAAGAATCTGAATAAAGTGGGATTTTCAGAATGAGAAATCGACCGGCTAATTCGTGCAATACAAGTGCAATCTGTGAGTGGAACAGTAAATATATGCAAGACTTTTCTCAAGTTCCAAATGTGAATCTGTCCGCGTTAGCTATATCCCAAAGACGGAGCTTTGTATCTTTGTTGGAAGCCGGCTCCCTCCTCAGTGGAAGATTTATAATAATTAAAAAAATAGAAGCGTCATACATACATAGATACATGCATGCACGTGTGTGTGCATGTATGTCTATGTTAATCACCCACCACCGCTTGACAACTGGTGTTGATTTGTTTACGTACCCGTAACTTAGCAGCTTGACCAACAGGCTAAGTGCCAGGCATTAAAAATTAGTCCTGGGGCCGATCTGTTCAAGTAAACCCTTCAAGTCTGTACGTCAAAATAGCTGCAGTCCAATGACTGAAACAAATAAAAAAAGGTTTCAACTATTTGTCAGATTATTTTCAGCACAACTTAATATCAAAACAAACATTTCTATAAATACATTTCCGACTCATTTAACAAATGATATATAGAGAGAGAGATTAATCCAATGTTTGTTCACGAACATCTTTTCTCAGAGCACAAGGATTGACCAAATCTGCCGGTACTTCAAGATCGCAGTCTAGTCATTAACGCACGTTTCAATCCGCATATCACTTTTATAGCTTTCTACTAGAAGAAAATGGGTCAAACTAATACAACTTCAATTTCCAGTTGATTCTATTTCGTTTCGAGCAAGCGATGAAACTCGATTTTTAGAAAAAAGCAGCCAAATCACCCTCAAACCACGCCGTCTTAAGAAAATGTAGTTGTTGATATATATATATATAAAAAGATGGGATAACTGTTGTTGGAAAACTTTTTATTATAGGTAAGCAATAATAAATCTCTGAACGCGGTATGAACAGTAGCTGTACGACAATGTGAAGAATATTTGCCTCCTAGTGGTTAGCCACATTTAAGTGGCAAATATACTTCACATTTTTATTATAGAACTGCTCATTTAACTCTGACCTGGAGTCAACACATCGTTTCCAAGTAACCATGTAACTGCAACACTGTTTCTTGATCTACTTAAAGCTTAAGCAATGACTCTGCAGTGAAACTACATTTTATTAAATCAAATGAAATACTAGATGCATTAAGGCTTAGCCGATTGGTTAAGAGATCAACTTCATAATCACGTAGTTACGAGTTGGCTCCATCCTACTCTGTCGTTCCTTGAGCAAACGTCGTCTATATCTTGTACCATACTCTGCAAGTTAACCCAAGCCTTTGTGAGAGAAATTGGTTAGACAAGAATCTGTGTAGAAGCCAGTCTCACTGAATGGGCCTGTTGAATGAGTGGAAACTTAATCTGTTGCATTTAGGTGCCTTTATGGAGTAGAAAATATTTTGGACGACAAGGAGCCAGATTTGAGGAAAACCCACGAATTTGTTTATTTGTCCCTTCAGCCAATCTCGGAAGTCCTGACTTTCTGCTTATGATTAAACCACAAAAACAGTATTTTGCAATAATAGTAAAGAGGATCGACCTTCGGTCTTAAGTATGTGACCGCATGTGTACCGTTGGCGATTTTTTTCCTCCGTCTTCCCTTCTCTGGATCTTTCCTTTTCCTATGTTTCTGACGAAGAGCTCCGCTCGAAACGTTAAACCCTCCTTCTTTCCTGAGCGTCCAATAATACTATATTTGTTCCGCGTCCTCGCGTTGTTTTGTTTTCTCTTTGTGTTTTCATGTTTGGATTAACTATATATATATAAAAAAAACACGTGATCACGTGACCGACCAGACTATCAGATGTTGTTACACATCGCTGGACACAATCATATTTGCATTGTTTTACTCTTCGGATGACGCCATCCTGCTGGTTAGAAGAGCAGCAGGCCAACAGTCCCCCACTGATCGAAAGGGGGACTAGAGCAACATGAAATGAAGTGTTTTGCTCAAAAACACAACGTACCACCAGATTTGGGAATCGAACCCACGATCTAACGATCGCGAGTGCAATACTCTAAACACGCCCTCATTTTATCTATAGTCGTTACATCGACTCCACTGCTCAACTGGTACTTATTCAGTTGATCCTGAAAGGATGGAAAGCAAGTGAGTTCAGCGGAATTTGAGCTCAGAACGTAAAGACAGACGAAATGCCGCTTAGCATTTTGTCCACCGTGCTAAGGATTTACAAGTTCGCCAAACAATAGAAGTTACAGAGTGACTCGAGGGCTGAGAGTATCACGCGCAAGGGATTTGAAAATGCGCCTGGGCCTTAAAACGTGTGGTCGTTTTAAAATTTTGTAGCAGATTTATTAGAATATCAAACTGGTTTCGACATCTTCTGTTTATTAATGGTAAATAAAAAATAAATAAATAAGATTCTAGAGGAGGTTAACCTTACAAGGAAAATTCAGAAAAACATGCTTAAAAGATGACATATTTATACAAATTCCAATATTCAATGAATTTCACACAGGTAAGCAGTAATAGAAGTTCAAATGTTCGATGAATTCCATTACATCATACATGACTGAATGTTCAGTTATATTGAATAATATTAACAGTTAGATATGATGACTTTAAAAGAGTAACAAAAAAGAAAAGAACGAAAAAAGTTTTCCGAAATTTTGCCTTGTAACTTTAACCTCACCTAAAACCTTATTTTTGTTTTTAATCATTGATCATCATAAAACTGACGAAACCGGTTTGGTACTTTAATAAATCTGTTGCAAAATTTTTAAGTGACCAAGTTTTAATACTCAGATGCATTTTCAAACCCCAAAACAAAAGTCTCCTAAAGTCTTTCCTGCGTAGACACAATTCTTTTCTCCATAAACACACACAAACACACCTATATATGCGTGTGTGTGTGTGTGTATGTATGTATGTATAAAGGTTAACATGCAGTTTAACTTCGTAAAAATATGAAAGTAAATTGTCCTAAAAGAAACGGAAATGACAAGAGTGATACACCAACATTTGATAAAAAGAACAAAAAGAACTCCGATCCTGATCACATGCGCGAAACACTCTAGTCCATTATAAGGTATCAGATATTACCAATTTGATATCCGATGGTTGTTCTTCATACGTGGGTCTCGACAACTTCTATACTCATGAAGTTGTTAACGATTCCTTCAATCTTGTAGATCCAAACGATGACAGCATCCATACACAGACTGTATTGAAAGGCAGTGGATGCTTACCAAGAAACTGTTGACAATATGGGACTAGTAGTGAAAGTAAATTGTCCGTCATCACTTCCGCTTTTGTTGTTGTTGTTGTTGGAGAGTTTACTTTCGATTTTTTTGCGACAGTAAACTACATTAACATTGTGAGTATAAATGTAAACAAATATTTGTTTCTTTATCAGAAGCGCTGAAATGTGTGGGTTTTTTTTTTGAACGCTGTGTGTGCGGAAATGGATGCATCGCGTTCAATTAAATAGTAAATTATAACATATACATGTGTGTGTGTGTGTGTATGTATGTATGTATGTATATACATGCATATATGGGTACTAGACGTCACCAACGGTGCAAATAATATGAAATACGTAAACAAACGAGGGAAAACCGGGTGAAATACTTAAACAACGAGAAAAAATGGAAAACAGGACAAGTTAACACAGAGAATGGACCCTTCATCAGTTGCCAGCTGTCTATCTACTCCTTATTTCGAATGGAATAGAATGGCCTCTCCTTGCACTTGCAGCCTGATTTTGTTGGTTTCCTTACCCCCACCCCTGATCCCCATGCTCCTCGATTTAGGGAGCTTAAACTTCATTCTGGCCCATGTCCCCATGTGTTCTAGCGAAGTCAGCACTCTTTCTGCATCCACATGTACTGCAGTTGTTACCGTAATATCATCCACGAAGCCCCTTATTGGGTGCTGACAGCTGCCTGATTCCATTGTTGGTCCTTGGGCTTCTATATCAGTTGTTGATATGAGGAGATATATATACCCTTGATGAAAAAAATGAGAGAAATCATGCACCTAGTTATGATGCCTTTCTCAAGGTCTTGCCACCGAGTTGTAAAATGGGCTGTCCTGAAACGTAACTGGATACCTCCAAAATAACTGCTGATTATTTCCCTGATATGTTGGGGAATATGATAGCAGTCAAGGGCTGTGCGTATTTTCTCTTTCTTTCTCGCCCCTCTCTCCTTTGTTTCATAGAACAAACCAGAAAAATAATTCTTTGCTTCGCTTCAATGAAAACACTTAGAAAACGATTTGTAAAAAAAATTATTTTATTTTATAAATTCTATATTAAATTACAACAGTGTCAGTTCCGTTTTGATCGTACATTGTCGTATTTCCTTTTGCTGCGGTACCAAAGCATGTAGGGTATTCCAAGAGAAGGCAAGGTCATAATAGCAAATATCAGCCAATCAAGCTAAAAGAAAGCAAAAACAATATATAAATATATATATGTGTGTGTGTGTGTAAATATATAGGATGGTGAATATTTTTAGAAATTTCACCACCAGTGGCCTAGCATGTATAAAAAGTCAATAGACAACATATTTTGACAGATGCATGTCCTTTCTAATACCAGTCACTTTACATAATGTGTTTAGATTCATTTTAATCATAGCACCAGCCCCAGAGAAGTTGCCTTGTCTTTAGCAAAACTAAACAGTCTCTTTGCTCTATCTTTGTTCATTTCAAGCAATGACCGAAAGGGTGAATAGAAGGGCAAGTAATGAAGGAGAGAGAGAAAGAGAGAGAACTAGGGCAAGAGGATGCTAAAAGAGGGATTTGGTTGACTATTACACAGGTACATTAAGCTAAGGATGAACTATTAAGATTTTTGACTTTTTAGTTGAGTTTAAATGTACACTATTTTATTTTAACATAAATTTGGACCCTCAACAAAAAAGTCAAAAATCTTAATAGTTCATCCTTAACTTAATGTACCTGTGTAATCCCTCTTTTAGCATCCTCTTGCCCTAGTTCTCTCTCCTTCATTACTTGCCCTTCTATTCACCCTTTCAGTCATTGCTTGAAATGAACAGAGACAGAGCAAAGAGACTGTTTAGTTTTGCTAAGGACAAGGCAACTTCTCTGGGGCTGGTGCTATGATTAAAATGAATCCAAACACATTATGTAAAGTGACTGGTATTAGAAAGACATACATCTGTCAAAACTACCCTAGAAATGAGACATAGAAGCAGGATGCAGACCCCATTTCATCTAAGATGATGAAGGCCAAGATGTCCTGTCTGACTAATGACAGCATGGAAAGCGGATGTAAAATGATGATGAAGTGAGTTTTATTACTATTTCAAGACAATAATACAAAGTCTGCACTTGGCTGTGGACAGAAAACAGGATTAGAATTGGTAGTGAACCCTATGCTTTTTTCTTTGCCCTAGCCCATAATCCTTTTACAAAGCCTGAAATTTTGGGAAGGGGTGGGGCAATCAATTTGATCGACCCCAGTATGCAACTGGTACTTAATTTATTGACCCCAAAAGGATGAAAAGCAAAGTCGATCTCAGCGAAATTTGAACTCAGAACATAGCAACAGGCAAAATACTGCTAAGCACTTCACCTGGCCTGCTAATGTTTCTTATTTCTTTATTGCCCACAAGGAGCTAAATAAGGACAGACAAAGGGATTAAGTCAATTACATCGACCCCAGTGCATAACTGGTTCTTAATTTATCTACACCGAAAAGATGAAAGGCAAAATCGACCTCGGTGGAATTTGAATGCAGAATGTAAAGACAGACGAAATACCTATTTCTTTACTACCCACAAGGGGCTAAACACAGAGAAGACAAACAAGGACAAAGGGATTAAGTCAATTACATCGACCCCAGTGCATAACTGGTACTTAATTTATCGACCCCGAAAGGCTGAAAGGCAAAGTCGACCTCGGCAGAATTTGAACTCAGAATGTAACAGCAGACGAAATACCGCTGAGCATTTTGCCGGGTGTGCTAACGTTTCTACCAGCTCACCACCTGCTAATGTTTCTGCCAGCTCGCTACCTTTACCGTAGTTCATTATGCAATCA
Source organism: Octopus sinensis (assembly GCF_006345805.1). NCBI lineage: Eukaryota > Metazoa > Mollusca > Cephalopoda > Octopoda > Octopodidae > Octopus > Octopus sinensis. The sequence goes on from NC_043002.1 coordinate 72,532,103, forward strand.
CACAAGAGTTGCTAACTGGGTGCTTATGAAAATAATAGGTTGTGTGCTAGAAACTAGAGTTATTACACAACTTGTTAAAATACCTCTCTCCTTTACATAACAAGGATTCACTACCAACAAAACTTCTTTAAAAAAAAAGGTACTATTTTGTATATTCCTTACTTAGAATATGTGGTTAGTATCTAAAAAAAGTATCCCAAAAATTCAACATTAATATAGGCTTGTCATAAAAATCAACAAGCTTATTTTGTGCTTCAAAGTCTTAACCACATTTAATCAATAAAAAAGAAACATACCAAACTTTGTTTCTACACAAGTCTCTAAATATACTAATTGAAGGAGCCTTTGTATTGTCACATGATGTGTTAGAAACAGCAGCCAAACCTCTCTCAAAGCAGACCTCACCATCAATAAGGCATAAAACAATGTAGTCCTAGATATCCCCAAAATGTCAGGATGGATACAGCTGTGAATGGTTTTTATCTGCTCTGTCAAGGTTAGCCTGGAGCTGAACGACAACAGGAAAACTTCCCTAACAGATATATGATCAATCCCAACAGCTGCATTTATTTGTCATAAATCCAACATGTGTGTTTTGATACTAGTAAGAGAGAACAATTAACAACTCTTTATCAAACCCAGCACACCAAAAACTTATTCACACCACCGCAAAGCATTTCATCTCAATCCTGTCTTCTTTCTGCCGCCTAAAACCTCATCTCCCAATTCTCTCTCTCGCTATGTGGTGTCGGTTCTCCCTCTGTTTTCACTGTCTCTCTCTCTCTCTCTCTCTCTCGGTATATATCTCTCCTTCACTCGCTTCCGCAGGATGAAAAAAAAAAACATCAGCTAAGTTCCCGACCTGTTTCCTCTTTTCATTGTTTTTGCAAGCCTTATTATTATTGTATCCCCATCTAATAGCGTTATCGTTGTCTTTCGTCTCAAATGCTAGCTGAAGCATAAAAACTTTCACTCACAAAAACTTATTCACACCACCGCAAAGCATTTCATCTCAATCCTGTCTTCTTTCTGCCGCCTAAAACCTCATCTCCCAATTCTCTCTCTCGCTATGTGGTGTCGGTTCTCCCTCTGTTTTCACTGTCTCTCTCTCTCTCTCTCTCTCTATCTCTCTCTCTCTCTCTCTCTCGGTATATATCTCACCTTCACTCGCTTCCGCGGGATGAAAAAAAAAAACATCAGCTAAGTTCCCGACCTGTTTCCTCTTTTCATTGTTTTTGCAAGCCTTATTATATTGTATCCCCATCTAATAGCGTTATCGTTGTCTTTCGTCTCAAATGCTAGCTGAAGCATAAAAACTTTCACTCACAAAAACTTATTCACACCACCGCAAAGCATTTCATCCAATCCTGTCTTCTTTCTTCTGCCGCCTAAAACCTCATCTCCCAATTCTCTCTCTCGCTATGTGGTGTCGGTTCTCCCTCTGTTTTCACTGTCTCTCTCTCTCTCTCTCTCTCTCTCTCTCTCTCTCTCTTCTCTCTCTCTCTCTCGGTATATATCTCACCTTCACTCGCTTCCGCGGGATGAAAAAAAAAAACATCAGCTAAGTTCCCGACCTGTTTCCTCTTTTCATTGTTTTTGCAAGCCTTATTATTATTGTATCCCCATCTAATAGCGTTATCGTTGTCTTTCGTCTCAAATGCTAGCTGAAGCATAAAAACTTTCACTCACAAAAACTTATTCACACCACCGCAAAGCATTTCATCTCAATCCTGTCTTCTTTCTGCCGCCTAAAACCTCATCTCCCAATGCGCGGTGCGCCAGCCCTCCCACCCCCACCACCAATACCGGATATCTCTATATTTTGCTCCATCTATACCGGATGTCGCTTCTCCCACCACCATTATAGGTGTCTACTCTTCGAACCCCCCTCTTCAATACGCTATTTCACCATGCATTACCCCTCTCTCGATATCCTACATTCTACTTGCCTAGAACCTGTCATCATTTCTCTGAACCACCCCTCCCCACTGGTGCTCCCCTATATTTCTGCACCCCCCCCACACATAAAAAGCACCATCCGAACGTGGCCGATGCCAGACCCCTCTGGCACCTGTGCAGGTGGCACGTAAAAAGCACCCACTACACTCGCGGAGTGGTTAGCGTTAGGAAGGGCATCCAGCTGTAGAAACACTGCCAGACTAGACTGGAGCCTGGGGCAGTCCCGAGCTCCCCAGACCCCGGTCGAAACCGTCCAACCCGTGCTAGCGCGGAAAACGGACGTTAAACGATGATGATGATGATTGTGCTATGGAACAGGAACTTCAGTATGAAAAACATTTTATTAAAAGCACAATAGCTCAGAATCTGTGTCAAAGTACTCACAATATACAGTAGCCACTTAAAACTATTGTAAATTTCTACTAATTGCCAACTTATAAGTGGATGTTTTGTATTGCTTTTTTTACAGATGAAGCATTGTCCCAGTTGGTGTCATTTCCATACTTCATCGTCATCATCATTGTTTAACATCTGTTTTCCATGCTAGCATGGGCTGGATGGTTCAACCAGGGTTTGGGAAGCCAGGTGGCTGAACCAGGCTCCAGTCTGAAATGGCAGTGTTTCTACAGCTGGATGCCCTTCCTAACGCCAACCACTCCGTGAGTGTAGTGGGTGCTTTTTACGTGCCACAGGCACAGGTGCCTCATTATATTTTGTAGTTGTGATTGTGAATGAGAGGGGATGATGTAAGACGACCACCAAAAATGGCCGTGCAAAAGTTTTCGGCCACCTCACATAAACCAATTAAGATACAGTGTTTTAAAATAGAAAAATGTCTATAATGAAAATTTATTACAGCTCTTCAAAATTGCAATGGATTCTTCTGACAAACTCTTCTCTTTAGCTCTGTCCACATTTGCTCGATGATATTTAAGTCAGGGCTCTGAACTGGCCAATCTTTCAATATGGTAACACCTTCATCAGCCAGACTCTGTTGTGTAGCACTCAGTCTGTGACATGGAGCTCAATCATGCTGAAAAATCTCACCTTCATCCAAGTCTGGTATCAAATTGTCCTCCAACAACTGAATGTATTGGGTACTATACAAGTTACCATCAATTTTAACCAACTTTCTTGAACCATCACTTTTTTATGTATCCCCAAAACATCAGACTCTTACCCACCAAACTTCACTGCTTTCGTTGTGTAACATGGGTCATTTTGCTTTCCTGGAGGCCTTCTGATAAATTCTCGCTTATTAGAAAGGCTTAATCTTAAAATTAGATAATAAGGTTTAACCTAATCAATAAGAGATTAATGATAGATGAATGAATGTACACAACTAATCCCAATGTAAAAATTCTTTCATCAAAATTCCATGTTAATTTATATTCCAATCACCAGGTTAATTAATAAGTTATTTTAATTCATTTGCGTGACACCAGTATCTGCCACAACTGTGATTTTGCTCAACCTAATGGGTCTTCTTTTCAAGCATGAAACTACTAAAGGTCTTGGTTATTGCCTCTGTGAGGCCCAAAACTCGAAAGGAACTCAGCTACTTTGCCTACATCAGGCCCAATGCTCAAAAGGAACTCAGCTAGTTTGCTTCTATATATTTTTAAATCAATTGAAATTAAGGTACTATATTTCAAATGAAATATGGTAACAAAAGAGTTAAATTTACCCAGTACTTGACTGATACTTTGTTTTATCTGCACAGAAGGATGAAATGCAAAGCTAACCATAGCAAGATTTGAACTCAGAACATAAAAGGCCAGAACCAAATTTAATAAAACATTTTGTCTGACATTCTAATAATTCTGGTAATTCTATCAAGTCTTTTTCAAATAAACACACACACACAGAAGCACAGGCCTGAACATACAGAATAGAGCATCAATATGCTTGAATGATTGTAACTAGGTTATATGGGGGTTTGTGCAGCCAGTGGGATTTATCCTCACCCCATCTAAATGCCTATTCCTACGCCACTGAAAATACACATATATACAGCAGTAGTTGCATCATCATCATTCGTAATTGTACTAACAACTATTTTCCCATGGCAGTATCAGGTGAAAAGATCTATCACAGTGAGTGATTCTCAACTGGGGTTCATATGACCCCTGAGGGTCTGTATAAGATTTTGGGGGTCTACACAACAAAATAGTAAATTGGGGATCCACAATAGTATTTTAAGGGCCCCCGAAAAAATTTTGCTTTATATGTATTGGTATGTATTACAAGAAACAACTAGGTTTTTTCCTCTAACATTTTACATAGTTTAACCTACACAAGTTAATGTGTGACAAACAGGAATTTTAAAAGAAGTTTCTATAACATTAAATAGCTCTGGGGGTCCACCAGAATAAAATAATAACCAAAGGGGTCCATAGATAAAAAAAATGGTTGAGAACTCTTGATCTATCATAAAGCATATTACCAAGTATCGTTTCCACTATGCAACACAGTATCTTAAGACTGCATTTCTTCACAGGCAACACAGCAGTTTATCATCACCCAATACTCAGTCTTCAGGTATATGACACTGCCATACCAGCTCAGTTGTCTCCCTTGCACATTTTGGTTGCTTTGCTTCCCAAATTTCTCTTCCGCTTTTTTTGTGTATGCTAACATTGCACATCCAACAAATAATGCTAGTAGTATTTTTCTCCAGCTTCAAAAAATACTGTACATCATTCAACGCTCAAGCCTTACAACCCTGTAGCTAATACTTCTCTTGCTTCAAAGAATCTGTCTTTCACACAGAGGGAGAAATCTATTGTTGCTAACACAGGAACAGATCCCTAAACTTTCTCTATCCTCATTCTGCTACATCTACTTCCAACACTGATTAAATTACTGAAGTAATAGAAAATGCAAAGAACATAAAGTAAATTTCCTTAGCAAACTATAAGTATAATTTTATGAGTTCCCTTACTTTAATAATTCTTTCACCTCTGAAGTTTCGGGTTCATTGTCAGCTTGCCAGAGATCCAACTGCACCTTTTCTGTATTTACTGCTTACAATGCTGAGGACTTGGATTACATATCAGAATCTCTTACTCTTTTACTCGCTTCAGTCATGTGACTGTGGCCATACTGGAGCAGCGCCAGTCAAGCAAATCGACCACAGGACTTATTCTTTGTAAACTTAGTACTTATTCTATCGGTCTCTTTCGCCGAACAACTAAGCTACAAGGACATAAACACACCAGCAATGGTTGTCAGGCGATGTTGGGGCCCCAAACACAGACACACACATATATATATATATATATATATATATATATATATATATATACGATGGGCTTTTTCCAGTTTCCGTCTACCAAATCCACTCACAAGGCTATAGTAGAAGATACTCGCCCAAGATGCCACGCAGTGGGACTGAACCCGGAAACATGTGGTTCATAAGCAAGCTACTTACCACACAACCTCTCCTATGCCTACATGATAAGTTCTTACCAACTCCCTTTCTACATACTACCCCAGCTCACTTGCCATGCACCATTAAAATTTTGTATTCTCTCCGACTCAACTGTCAAACGGATCTTTGCTATGTTAACCAGCAAACCTTTGGATTCGAAACCATTCTTCTAAGTCTGGAACTTTCTCTGCAATTCTTCAACAGATTCTGATATGTAACCCAAGTCCTAAGCATTTGAGAATTCCCAAGAGTAACTCATATTGAACTGCTATGTGACTGCCTCAACAAGTATAGGAGAAAGGGTGCAAACAGGGCAGTTACACTTACCACATGCGGCGAGAATCTTCTTTCAAATTCTTTTTGATTTATAATTCCACCTTCTCCTGGAGCGCTGGTATAACCAATCTACAAGCAAAAGGTTACATTAGTCTGTAGTAGTGAGTGATCAACATATTTCCTTTAACAAGTCTTTTGGTATTATTTTGCAAAAAAAAAAAAATTCTTTTAAATATTGTAATATTTGTTCTTTCTTACAAAATAAAAGAAAAACAAATAAAATGTTCTTCAATCAGAAATCTCTTTATTATAACTAATTATTCATTTCAATAACTTCAACCACTTATTCCTGGGAGGGTCATGGGGGCAAAGTCCTCAAGCATACCTTCCATCAAGTCCTGTCAGAAGCACCCATTTCCAACTGATCCAGCTGGATCTTCAAGTGAAACTGACTGAGCTCATGGATGTTATCCAACTCTCTTACTCGTGGACAACAGCTGGGTCTCCTGCTAGTTGATTTTGCCTGTAAAACCTTCTGGGATATTCTTACCACATGCCCCAACATTTTTTTATTCTTATAAATGATGCTGAGTTGAAACCATTCAATGTTGGTGTTGGACTCTGCCAAGAGTGTGTACTGTTACCTCTCATGTTCAAAATCTTTATGGACAGAATTAACATGTACAGCCAGGATGGAAGTGGTATCGAGACAAGAGGGCGTAGGATCAGTCTTATAGGTGTCTACTCTTCGAACCCCTCTTCAATACGCTATTTCACCATGCATTACCCCTCTCTTGATATCCTACGTTCTACTTGCCTAGAACCTGTCATCATTTCTCTGAACCACCCCTCCCCACTGGTGCTCCCCTATATTTCTGCACACCCCCCCCATATAAAAAGCACCATCCGAACGTGGCCGATGCCAGACCCCTCTGGCACCTGTGCAGGTGGCACGTAAAAAACACCCACTACACTCGCGGAGTGGTTGGCGTTAGGAAGGGCATCCAGCTGTAGAAACACTGCCAGACTAGACTGGAGCCTGGGGCAGTCCCTAGCTCCCCAGACCCCGGTCGAAACCGTCCAACCCGTGCTAGCGCGGAAAACGGACGTTAAACGATGATGATGATGATGATGCTACTATTCAACTCGTCAAAAAGTGATTTCTAACATGCACTCAATAGGTTTGCTGCCAAGCACTTTTCAGCAGGAATGAAAATCAGTGACATGAAGATTGAGACACTCGTCCTCTCAAGGAGGCTTGTGCAATGCCCTCTACATGTGAGTAGCATTTCACTGAAGCAAATGCAAAAAGTTCGAGCATCTTAGCTAATCTGAAATTTGAGAGGAGAAGGTTAGTTGATTGCATCAACCCCAGGACTTGGTCGGTGCTTATTTTATCGACCCTGAAAGGATGAAAGACAAAGTCAACTTCACTGAAACTTGAACTCAGAATGTAAAACCAGAAGAAATGCTACTAAACACTTCATCTGGCACGCAAACGATTCTGCCAGCTTGCCACTTTCTTACCATCAAATTAATTGTCAACAGATGAAATTTAAAAAGAACTAAGAATCCATTTACAATGTAAAGTGCTAACATGAAAACTTAACGATTCCAATAGTTCAGATATCAAATGTCTAAAACAAGAGAATTTTCTGATTACACACGATAATAGTAGTTGTTTTTTAAAGATGGTATTTAAAAATACATGATGTGTTTCAAGGTGGAGGTGAATTTCTTAGAAAAATATACACACCATTCTTTCTTCAGCATCATCTTTTGGAAGATATGTCAACTGTGCAGCAGTGAAATTGAAAAATCCAAACTTTAGAGGTTTCATAACGACCGCATGTGTAACATTGCTCTTACTGAGGTAATTGTCAAGGAAAAAATATCAAATAGAAAGGGCAAAAATAGACAGACACACATGAAAACAATCTTTCGAAATTAAACTGAAACAAAGTTGAAAAGTAGTCACAGATTTAAAGACAAAACAACAGTCTATGTAAGAATTTGTTCATATTATCGTAAATCACGAGAATCCTTATTAGTTTCCAGCTAGTACACTGCTCCATTACAAAGTGTTTTTACCTTTCTTATTAACTGCCTTTCCACTGGAGAAAAACAGTTTACCACCTCGCAAAGTGTGGAGGCACATGGCCTAGTGGTTAGAGCAGCGGACTCGCGGTCGATGGATCACAGGTTCGAATCTCAGACCGGGCGATGTGTGTGTTTATGAGTGAGACATCTAAGCTCCACGCGACTCCGGCAGAAGGTAATGGTGAAGCTTCTGCTGAGTCTTTCGCCACAACTTTCTCTTCTTTCCTCCTGCATCTTGCAGCTCACCCGCGACGGACCGGCGTCCCGTCCAGGTGAGGAACCTATACGCCAAGGAAACTGGGAAACTGGTCCTTATGAGCCAGGCATGGCTCGAGAAGGAACAAACAAACCTTGCAAAGAGCACAGAACTACGCGATTCTTAGTATATGTAGGTATGGAAAGTGTTCGTTCAAGGGAGGTAACTATTTTAAAGGCGTCTACGTAAACGGAATAAAATTGTTAGACGCTGGTCTCACAGGCTCCGACAAAAATAAAAGTAATGACGCTTAATGTTTAGAGCTTAAGATAATTTGTATCCTATTCACAATGACTTAAATACATATTATATAATCATAATAATATTGGCGTTAGAGTTTGCTGCTATAAATAGTCAAAGTATCCTGTAATACGTCAACAAGCGAGCATGGTAAGGTAGACGGTTGATAAATACATTATCTCTGGAATTACTGCATGAAGTCAAGCCCTTCACGTAACTTTTCAATAGCTTAATTACTTTCATTGGAGATTAAATTATACCATAACAATAGTCAAATCTCTAGAGCAATATCATATTTATCACATACAGCGATAAGATAAACCTAGAGACCCCCAGGACTTATTCTTTGTAAGCCTAGTCTCTTTTGCCGAACCGCTAAGTTACGGGGGCGTAAACACACCAGCATCGGTTGTCAAGAGATGTTGGAGGGACAAACACAGACACACACATACATATATATATATATATATATATATACACATATATACGACGGACTTCTTTCGATTTCTGTCAACCAAATCCACACAGACGCTTGCCCAAGATGCCACACAGTGGGACTGAACCCGGAATCATGTGGTTTGTAAGCAAGCTACTTACCACACAGCCACTCCTACGTCTATAACTTGACAAAAACATTTCTATAATAAACGGTTGGTTTTTTTCCATAAGAAACGCCAGATAAGTGCACACCTGAGGTTTGGTGGTAGGCAATGAGTAAAGGACTCCTATTCTCTCTCTCTCTCACACACACACACACATAAAGTGCGAGAGAAAGAGAGAAAGTAAATGACAAAGGAGTTACAGAAATTAAACAGATGAGAAATTTCATTTATTACCTCTGCCTTTGCTAAGGCAGAGGTATTGTTTTCAGTCATGTTTGTTTGTCCGTGGACAAGATATCTCAAGAACCGCAGAATGGATTCGGATGAAACTTACAGGGATGTTTGGCCTTGTGACTGTCACAAACTGATTAGATTTTGGGATCGATCCGGTACCGGACAAGGATTCTGGATTATTTTTCCGGTATTTTTACTTAATTTTTGAGAGCGGTCAAATTCATTTTTAGTATTCTCATTTGTGGGAGCAGTTGAGATTATTTCAGATATTCTCATTTTAAAAATTGTCTCTGGCTAATTGTTGAGAGAACGTTAGTGTTGCCTTGGCAGAGGTTTGCACTCTCTCAGTGCTCATTTAATTATACATTAAGGTCATTTTTTTTATCTTCAACTTGTTTCAGTTATTGGAAGACAGCCATGCTGGGGCAAACACCATGAAAGGCTTAGTCAAACAAATCAAGCCCAATACTTTAACATCTGGTTCTTATTCTATCAGCCTCTTTTGCCAAAACACTAAGTTACAAGGACCTAACACTTTAGCATTCAGATTATTCTCTGTCAAATGTGATATTTATTTATACACATGGATTTAAGTTAATCAAGCATTATCTTGTAGCTTCGAAAGCACCATTCAAATGTTGGGTCTCTCAGACACAGTGACAAGTGATCGAGACCTTTGGCAATATACCAGGCGGCAAGCTGGCAGAAACGTTAGCACGCCGAGCGAAATGCTTGGCAGTATTTAGACTGTCTTTACGTTCTGAGTTCAAATTCCGCCAAGGTCAACTTTGCCTTTCATCCTTTCAGGATCAATAAATTAAGTACCAGTTGTGTACTGGGATCAATCTAATCGACTGGCTCCCCACTCCCCAAAAATTTTGGGCGCTGTAGAAAAGAATATATTAAAGGTGGTGAGCTGGCAGAATCGTTAACACGCCAGGCAAAATGCTTAGTGGTATTTTATTATTATTGTATATATAACATGATGCAAACGTGTAGCTTTTTTGTGCATTTTGTTTGCAGAAAATAAAGAAATAACAGTAATAACATTTAATAAATGTTGCTTACTGCAAGTTATGGATGATTCTTTTATGACTTCATTGCTTTCAGGCTTAGCTTAAGGTATTTTCTCACACGACATCACAAAATGCGTCTGAATAAACATTGCTGGACAACAAATAGATTCTTGGACATTGCTTAGAAGATAATTTTCATTTTTAACCTAGTATATAGTACGCACTAGGGATTTTGACCTTTAAATTTTGGGGTAAAAATGCGGATTATACTCGAGGATTTACAGTATTTGTCATATGACAAGTAACACTAGTTGCTTTAACAGTAAATAAAGGATAACAATACAAAAACATATCAGCCCTTTCAGGGCTGGTTCATGAGTGTTATTGCAAAAAGATACGGAGCAATTCTGTCCCACTGAACTTCAAGGAAACCTTGCACGAGACTGAAGTCACTTGCTGGGAATCCTTCTTCCTTCAGTTTCACATCTGTAGCAGTACTGCAAGTAGCATGAAAATAAAGATTTGCATTATTAGGTGATTCAACAGACATTTATTAAAAAATTTACAAGACATCAATTAAGCATGCAACATTTTTAATCTATTTTATTAAATATTTTAACTCTCCTTCCACATGTATATACAGGGTGGCCCAAAAGTAGGTTTACAGTTATCAAGTAGGCACTTTAAATTTCCTTTAAAACATTTTATTACATTTAAATTTCTATCTTGCAAGTAACTAAATTAGCATGCAATAATGGTTTCTAAACTGTTAATATATGAATGCAAAAGAGATAGATGAATAACTGTAAACCTACTTTTGGGCCACTCTGTGTGTATATATATATATATATATATCACTTTGATCACTTTGACCGACCAGTCCGTCAGGCGTCCATTTGACACCACTGGTCACAGCACGCTGTCCACTCCTCTATATATACACACTCACACATACATACATATACACACATATGTGTATATATTTATAATAAGTTATATATAAAAACAATTTAACATTAAACTGAAGGGTTATGCAACACTTTTAGTAGAGTCCATATTAATACAGCACTCAGTTCAGGAATTGAAACTGCAATCTTGCAATCAAAAGTGCAACACCCCAGCCACTAGGCCATGTGCCTTCACATATATAAATGTACCTTAAACATAATTCCCAAGACAAATCCACATAACAGAGTACATAAATATTCGATACAAGATAGTTTTCAATGTGCTTTTATCTATACAATATTTTCATTCCCAGTCTATCTCATTCATTGTTTACAATGTTCTCTCTCTCACACACACACACACACTCCAGGTTTGATTTCTAGAATCTACTGGCTCGATTTTTTCATGGTCAACTTTGTTGGTTGCTCCAGGGTAGGTAGTTTGCAAGACTTGGTCTATGATACAAACCAGAAAACAAGGAATGTAATTTACCTAGAAGCTCTTACATAATTTCCTTCAACATATGTGGTAGAATTTTGTACTTTCCTTTATTATTATTATTATTATTTATATTATGAATTCAGAATTGATTTCTCAATTAAAGAATAAATTGTATCCCAATTGAAGAATAAATTGAATTTAGAATAACAAATTTCTATACAACATATTTTGCTTTTTTCTTCCAATATGTAAGGAAAAATTTCATTCCCAGACAATGCCAGGACCCTCTGCTAGTATATATCTATATGTGTCTGTGTATGTGTGTATGTATGTATGTATGTGTGTGTAATTACTCAATCACTCAGGTTCATAATAACCTAAGTAAATAAATTACACAGTTTCTACTGAGTTGATCACATGATAATTGTTGTCATAGAAACCATCCAGATATTCAACATGTACAACTGTTAATCCAGACATGCTTTTTTTCTTCCTCTCATCTACCTTCTCTCCTCATTCCTTTCTGTCAAACAGCAGAGGATTGAAACATGAAAGACTCTTCCATTTTTCTTGAGTGTCAAACTAATACACATAGTTTGTTGATCCCTCACCTGTCTCTGTCTTTTGCTTAATTTTGAACCATAGCTCGTAGTGTCGTCTGCCTAGTATCTGTGACCGAAGAGGAGATAACTACTTCGAAATGCTAGCATCTCACAGTCTAAGTAGATGGCGCTGTGAGCTGATCTAGGTGTATACACACCATTTGTCAGCAAAACATAGTGACAAAACATAGTAAATAGCTTGTTCCCAAGTTCAAACGTCCTTCAAGCATATTTGAACTGATAATAACATTACAATTTCACTTGTCACTGCTTAGTGTTCTGCCTTTGTAATATACAGGAGTGGCTGTGTGGTAAGTAACTTGCTTACCAACCACATGGCTCCAAGTTCAGTCCCACTGCATGGCACCTTGGGCAAGTGTCTTCTACTATAGCCTCGGACTGACCAAAGCCTTGTGAGTGGATTTGGTAGACAGAAACTGAAAGAAGACTGTCACGCATGCGTGTGTGTCCCCAACATCGCTTGACAACCGATGGTGTGTTTGCTTCCCCATAACTTAGCGGTTCAGCAAAAGAGGCCGATAGAATAAGTACTAGGCTTACATAGAATAAGTCCTGGGGGTCGATTTGCTCCACTAAAGGCAGTGCTCCAGCATGGCCACAGTCAAATGACTGAAACATTAGAAGTGTGAAAGAGTATATCCTCATTCACTAAATATTAAATCTGCAACATCCTTGTTATGTCTCATTGGATTCTAAAAGCAACTAAAAGATCTCAAATTTACAGGGCAGATGTACCTGTACTCAACTGGTACTACAGTTGATAAAGAGGAAGGCTGACTTTGGTGTGATTCGAACTCAAAACAGAAGCAAACCCAACTAAATGCTGGCAGCAATTTATAAATTTGCTAATAATATTCATTAAAATATCACATTGAAATGAAAAGCAATTTCCGGAAAGCTTAACTAAATCTTACATAAGTAAAAGAAAAAAAAATCACAAAAACCAAATCAATTTGGTGTAAACATCATTTATAAAGGTCAGTGTCATTGGTGTCATGTATAAACACATGTGGTTTTCTGCAGTGCTGACCTTTATACAAGATGTTTACACCAAATAAACTTGGTGTAAACATCATCTACGATAAAGGTCACAACTGGTGTTAAGATAAACACATTAAGTTTTCTTCAAAACAATAATTAATAGCAGACAGGGATTTTAAAGACAAAGACCTCAGCCAAAACTTAATGTAATATGAATGGGAATATGCAGTAGTGTTTATTTATTTAACCAGAACAGCATGAACAAAAGGTATTAAATGAGTGGACAAAAGGACAAAATGCCTCCATGTGGTCACTCAAAGTCCTAGAAATAGTAGCCAAATCCTCAAATCATACCCTGTTGTCTTCCACCCTTAAGTATTCACATTATTCTGCTAAATGTAATGCTTATTTATTCACAGTCACCATCATCATCATCGTTTAACATCCGTTTTCCATGCTAGCATGGGTTGGACGGTTCAACCGGGGTCTGGAAAGCCAGGAGGCTGCACCAGTCTCCAGTCTGGTCTGGTAGTGTTTCTACAGTTGGATGCCCTTCCTAACACCAACCACTCCATGAGTGTAGTGGATGCTTTTTACGTGCCAGGGAAGGCTGGCAATGGCCACAATTGGTTGGTGCTTTTTACGTGCCAACAGCACAGAAGCCAGTGAAGGCAGTGCTGGCATCAGCCATGTTTGGATGGTGCTTTTTACATACCACCGGCACGGGTATCACAACTACAATTTCCATTTGATTATCCACAGTGTCTTGAATTAATCATACATCATCTCATAGCTTTGAAATTTTGATGATATGATTGTAGACATTTAAAATGACACTGTAGGGTAGATGTGAGAGGTCAGATCTAGCTGGTTTACATTCTAAAGGGTTAAGAAAGGAAGGACACACTGCAGTTGTAGAAAAATGGAATGGCCCCAGTAGTTGAAATGCTTTTCATTTTATATACTAGCTCAGTCAAGGATAAAACAGTTTCAGAAAGCCAAATAAGCAACTTGCTTTCAGTTTATAATTGTAGCTGCTACATTTAGATTGCTAATATTTTTTAAGAAAAACAAGACAGTGAGCTGGCAGAAACGTAAGCATGCCAGGCGAAATGCATAGCAGTATTTCGTCTGTCTTTACGTTCTGAGTTCAAGTTCCGCCAAAGTCAACTTTGCCTTTCATCCTTTCGGCATCGATAAATTAAGTACCAGTTGTATACTGGGGTTGATCTAATCAACTGGGCCCCCTCCCCAAAAATTTCAGGCCTTGTGCCTAGAGTAGAAAAGAATATTTTTAAGAAAGACATCAATGTCACACAATGACATTTCATCTTGTCTGTAAATATGGAGACCAATGACAATAAGAAATCAATATTTTATGTACCTATAATGTTAGATGTGTGTGTGTGTATCTAAAAAAAAGTAAAGTTACCTTTTCGAGTCATACTGACTCATAAAGGGCTGGTTTCCTTTCAGTTTCCGTGGCATATAAATTCCCCACCAGGCAGGGATGCCGAACCGTTGCAGGATTACTCATTTTTGCCAGCTGAGTGGACTGGAGTCATGTGAAATGAAGAATACAACGCAAAACCCAATCCAAAAATCGAAACCACAATCTTACGAGCATGAGTCCAACACCCTAACCACTAAACCACATGCCTCCTCTATGTGTGTGTGTGTGTGTGTGTGTGTGTATGGATGTATGTATATATATATATATATATATAGGTTTAAGAGACAGAATCACCCTCAAGCATCATTGAACGACATTATCCATGATAGATACATGCTCTTTACTCTTTTACTGGTTTCAGTCATTTGACTGTCTCTTACCACACAGGAGTTAATTAGTCATCTTCATTAGCTTACAACTGTTTCAACCATAAGAAGCAGTGCACTGAGAGCTGAGTGCTTGTGCAACATCCTATTACTTCCTCAGAGCCATCAAAAAGTGTAAGCATACTGAGTTCTAACATCGTTTAAATAACAGAAGAATATAAACAAAAACAAGTGCACATAAAAATTAAGCAATAACAGAATAAAAGAACTAATATGTTCATAATACTTACGCTTCCCCAACATTGAAGATCCTGTATTCTACAGTTACATCTTTTCCTTCAACCAAATATTGATTCATAACATTCTTAGATGCTAACAATCTGGCAATTTTCTCATCTTCTGCTCCCAACGTCAGGGCAAACAGACACAAGAAACTTAAGGAAACACTCAGTAAGGACAGAGAATTCATCATCTGAAAATTACACAAATAACTGAGGTGAAATAACGTTGAAACATAAGTTTGTTATATTTAAAAAATATTTTTTTAAATGTCAAAGAAAAGAATTGCAAAACAGATTCTTCAGCAGGAGACGAGATGGTGGAATAATATCCATAGTCTAAACTGGTCATATTTATGAATTCAGTCAGAAAGTGTAATGACAGGTGCTTCTAAGTAAGACCCTATGGAGGTGCTTGAGAACTCTACCCCAACAACTCTTTCAGGAATAATAAATAGGAGATAGAGGGAGGGATTAAAAAATATAATTCAAATAAATTCAAATTTGGAGAAATGTCAAACATTATATAATGTAACAAGAAAATTGTTCTTATCTACCAAATCCATTTACAAGGCTTTGGTCAACCCAAGGCTATAGCAGAAGCCACTTGCTCAAGGTGCTACAGTGGGACTGAACTCAGAACCATGTGGCTGGAAACAAACTTCTTACCACAGAGCCACACTTAATGTAATTGTTGCAGGGTATTACTCTTTTACTTGTTTCACTCATTTGACAGCAGCCATGCTGGAGAACCACCTTTAGTCAAGCAAATTGACCCTAGGACTTATTCTTTGTAAGCCTAGTACTTATTCTATTGGTCTCTTTTGCTGAACCGCTAAGTTACAGGGATGTAAACACACCAGCATCGGTTGTCAAGCGATGTTGGGGGGACAAACACAGACACACGAACATATATACAAACACATACATATATATACATATATACAACGGGTTTCTTTCAGTTTCCGTCTACTAAATCCACTCACAAGGCTTTGGTCAAGGCTATAGTAGAAGACACTTGCCCAAGGTGCCATGCTGTGGGACTGAACCCGGAACCATGTGGTTGGTAAACAAGCTACTTACCACACAGCCACTTCTGCCTATTAATGAGAAACAAATAACAAATTCAATGACAGTCCCAAAAAGCATCATATCTGAGGAAGAATTCAACAGAAATTTTAGTAGTGGATCTGTAATTTGCACAAAAGCTGAGAAAAGAAGAATGGGATGTGTCTAATGTATTTATATGCATAGCTTAAGCATCAACAAGTTCAGAGAAGCAGAGATTATTACAATAGCTGTAGGAGAAACAACCATGTCACCTCACCTGTCTTAGAGGGTCTGAAAAGTCTATGGTCATTCCACACCAAACCTACAGAAAGGTGAGCAGGGTTCAGAGAATGTTTGGGAATGAAGGCTTGCCTATCAGGCTGATAGCTTTTTTTTTTTTTGATGCAGTATGGAATGCATCTCTCAACATAAATGCATGTGTAATGTAGCAGCCCTTATATTTCTAGTAATCCAGAGGGATTAATTTACAAAAACATTTCATGTCAACTGCAGCTTCAATTGTAAATAATTCTTAGTAACAGAAAATGTGTTTTATATCAAATGCATTTTTTGACAAATTTTTTTTTTTTAATATTATTTAGCTGAAAAAACTAGGGTATGACTTATAGATGGGGCAAGGCTGTACTTGAGAAGACCTGACAAGCCAAGTGAGATTGTAGTCATGGCTGATGCCAG
Organism: Octopus sinensis; assembly: GCF_006345805.1. Taxonomy (NCBI): domain Eukaryota; kingdom Metazoa; phylum Mollusca; class Cephalopoda; order Octopoda; family Octopodidae; genus Octopus; species Octopus sinensis. The sequence goes on from NC_043002.1 coordinate 72,549,015, forward strand.
TGTTGCATAACTGGCACGTAAAAATCACCCCTCAAACGTTGGGTGATATGCCGTGCTTGAGAAGACCTGTCGAGGCAAGTGAAAGTGTAGCTGTGGCCGATGCCAGTGCCATTTGACTGGCACGACTACTGTTGAGAAAAATAACTAATATCTTGGAGTATCTAATAAAACAATCTTCTGAATACAAGAATCTGCAACTCTAAGAGTCAAAAAGTTGTGACTAAGAATCCTATGAAAGGAACATAAATGTTTATTGAGAGTAATGAAAGGGAAAAAATAAGGTAAGATTTATTGCAGTCTACAACATTCACATTGTACAATATAGTTTTCAAAATAAGGCCTAAATAATTAAGGAGATATATTAGATGGCCAACAGTTAAAGAACATGGGGATAAAAAAATACATATTGGACTATTTTCTGATTATAATATTTCAGAAGGATTTGGATGGCAAATTAGTAGAGCACAAAGGAAAATGTTTTGTGGTATTTAGTTACATCTCTTTCAGTTCTGAATTAAAATCCTACCAAGATGAACTCCACTTTCTATTTTGCCAAAATCATCATTATTACCATCATTATAATTATGCATCCATTTTCCATGGTTTGAAATGAATAAAAAAAAAAGTTGCTAGTAATAAACATGGAATTACTTTGAGCATTTATACCTGTACCCAATAAATTAGTAATTCATTGCAGTACAGAATTTTGTCAATGAACAGGTCGCAGTCTCAAAGTGACGAAAATATTTTGACAAATTAAATTTAAATGTTGAAGTGAATCTAATGGATTTTGTGTGTTTCTTAAATGGCTTATAAACACCTTTCATGCTGCAATTGTTTTTGTTCCAGCACAAGATCTCAGATCAGGTCACTTGCTATGCAAGTACATCTCCGTAATCTTAGTAATTAATATTTCAGAGAAAATGGAAATTCCTTAAAAGTTGCTAAAGTATACTCAGTAATTATCGCTTTCTTTATTATATCCTTATGTAATGAATGCAACACAGGTAAAATCCCAATGAAAAAAATCCTACACAGTTCCAATATCCCAATTTTAACCATTTAAAATTTATCTCCCCTTAATTTAGGAGAGGCAGAACCCATGACTTTAGCTGATTCTCCCATACTGATCAGATTGACCTAACTTAGCTTGCATATTAGCATGAGTTGGTCCAAGGTTTGGTCTAAATGCTAACAACAAAGTGAACTCCTCTAAAGGCACTCAAGGATTAGATGGTGATCTTAAACCAAACACAGTAACCTCAAAATCTTTTTAGTCCTCTATAAAATAATATCATGGTCTGAATGAATAAGCTTTTGGATAATCAATTCAAGATCAAGTGTTCAAACTCATTGCTGACATTTCCTTCTGACTAAGAACAACACTTACTGCATTTGTGTATGAGTTCCACCCCTATTGTCATTATTTAACATTCGCTTTCCATGCTGGCATGGGTTGGATGGTTTGACTGAAAACTGGTGAGCTGGGGAGTTACACTAGGTTCCATTCTGGTTTGGCATGGTTTCTATGGCTGGATGCCCTTCCTAATGCCAACCACTCCAAGAGTGTAGTGGGTGCTTTATCATGCCACCGGCACAGGTGTCACTGACATGATACTGGCATTGGCCATGCGCTTGAACGGTGTTTTTTACATACCACCCACACTGGCATTGACCATGGCTATGATTTCACTTGGCTTAACAGGTGTTCTCAACATTTAAGGGGTGATTTTTACATGCCAGTTACACAACACTTGCATCAGCCATGACTACAATCTCACTTGGCTTGTTGTGTGTTTAAGACACTTGCTTTGCAATCACATAGTCCAGATTCAATCCCACTGCATGGAACCTTAGGCAAATATCTTCTACTATAGCCTCAGATTGCATAATACTTTGAGAGGAATAAATAAGATGGAAACTGTGCAGAAGCTTATATAAGGAGTATACATCAAGAGAAAACCAGACAGTATGTAGTTCTTATTTAGTGAAAGATTTTGATTATTAAAGTAGTTGTCTGGTTCCTTCAACAGAATAAAATAAACAGAAAGAATGCATTACTAATTTGGATGTCATTAAATTTTCTTTCCATTATCAAAACTACTAAATCTTATAGAGACAGAAGGAATTGCGAATACAAAATAAATGACAGAATATGCACTCTCTTTCCTCACATACTCTTTTCCTGTGTTCTTGCTTTGTTGCTTATACATAAACAACCTGATGGGATCATTACTATGTTGGGTTAACCAGCCATATTAGACCCAAGTATTTTACCTGTTTTCTGTTCAAACCCCACACACCTAACCAACAATGTCATACTAAAAATAAACAATCACATCACTGAAATCTCAAAACCATGTGAATAAATAAGCATTACGCTTGACATATTAATCTGAATGCTAGAAGGTTAAGCACCTCTCAATCACCTTCTTTCTTATGTTCTGAATATCTGCCCACTTATTAAGAAATAGGTTTTCATCTAACCATACTCAATCCCTCCTACATCATTTTATATTGCACTATATCTCTTCCATCAGGACACCTGTGTAACAGGAGACATGGCATTAAATCTGTCCATATACAGCTCTACCAACTAACATTTGTAAAAAGAGTAATTTGAAACATAGATATTGATGAAATAAATAAACTGCAAGTCAAAGTAATTAATTAAAGACCCTTGAAAATGGAACCCCAATATGGCTGCAGTGAATAACTGCACTCACGCCGAAGCACCACTTCGAAGGGTTTTTACAAACCAGTTAGAAAAAAGAACACTATTTACTCAAATACATTAGGGTTCCTGATTTTTACACCTAGTTCAACTTTCTCAAATCAGTACAATTAAGATGTTTAAAAGAAATAAACTGAATCCTATTCTCATGTATGAGTGATGGAAACAATGACGGACTCTCCCGTCAAAAATGATGCATGAGTGTTCAGGCAAATGACCTGTTTATAATGATCAAATGTATGTGCTGTACATAAGCTCACTCCCTTCTTCAAATCGACTTTACCTGAACAGATGCACAGTGTACCATGTGTCGGGTGCTGAAGTGATCACAGAGCAAGATGAAGTGTTTTGCTCAAGAACACAACGCACCACCTGGTCTAGGAATTGAAACCATGATCTCACAATCATAAATGCAACACCCTAACCACAAGGCTATGTGCCCTCACACACCACCATAGTATACCAGGGTAATAAAGAATGGTGGGGCTCAATACTATTTGTGCTTAAAGGTGTGCTGAACACAGCACTGTAAGCCTATTATGAAATTACTCAACATCCTTGTTGACAAAAAGCAAAATTAACCAAATCACCATCAAATAACACTCTACTGTTTTAAAAATGGAGGAACACATAAGGCAATGGTAGCTAATCCAATAGCATAAAAAGACAGGTTGATCACACCTGAAATAATTATGATCATAAGCCTGCTTGTTCAAGCATAACTTAGGCCAGGGGCCTCCAAACTTTTTAGACTATCGACCCCTTCATGGAATCCTTGACCCCCAGGCATGTACAAGAAAATAAATAAATTATAATAATAATTAAGTAGATGTGCATTTATTGACCCGTTGAATAGTCCTACCGACTCCAGGGGGTCAATATCAACCACTTTGGAGACCCCTGATTTAGGCCAAAGAACAACAATAGTTGATTGGTTAACCTACATACAGCCAGATGGATTGAGCAATTGTGCTAGACGTAACAGAATACTGCTATCTGGTAGTTCTGAATGTTTGTTAACAAATTTAAAAAACAGTTATACACTTATAATGATTATTTTGTCAAGTCAAACTTGTTTTCTCCCTTACATCTGCAAGTGAAGATAATTTGGTAAATTTTTACCGATAATTTTGTCCCGTGTTAGGCCTTAATTTTCAGATGGTGGAATATCTCCAAACCACGAGTTACCTGTTGATTTGCCATTATTGGATTCCTTTCTTGTTTTATGATTTGAGAAATAACAACAAAAATAAATGTGCAATATTGCGTTAAAAAATATATGGAATAGGAAATAATAATTTCGGGACCAAATGCCCAAAAATCTGTCACAGAACCTAGAAAAATATGTTGCAATATTTTACACACCGAAATAATTGGATAATATTTTTTGTAACTATATTCCCAAATGTTGAGTAAATCTAAAGTTTTACCATCAAACTTAGAAGGTATTGCCAATTTTTTTAGGTAATCGAATGATCGAAGCGTGTTTTTGTCCCTAAATTAACAAATTGATAAACATTTTTCAGTGAAAATATGTTCTCTACTTAAAAAGCTGTCTCAAAGGGCCCTACACCGTCAGCATTTTTGTTTGCAGTTCTTGAAAATTATTCGCGATTCGGTATCTATAGCTAAACACTGCGATTGATATTTTCACATGGAATAAATAGCGATTTACAACTGGCAAGAAATAACGATTATTTAGGTAAATCGGGGGGAAATTTGTCGAAAAGTAAAAAAATAATAACGAAAAATCGAATAATAATTTAACGAATCAGACGTTTTTACAAACGATAAAACTATTAATAATTATTTTCGTTAATTTGATGGAAAAACAATATCTTCTCATTAAATAGGAAGCCAGATATTGGTGTAGAATAGACCCAATGAATGAACATTTCAACTGAGAAACGTGCAATTCCGTTGATGATTTGAACCAATTAATTGAATAATAAATGCAGCCAAGTGGAAATACTGCTCTTTTATTATATCTCTGATTTCGTAGTAAAGCGGATTTTGTTTATGTTTACGAAGTTTAATAAACGTAAATCGTCGAAGATTAAACAGTTTATATTTACGAAGGACCATGAGACCTAAACGTTTGCCTGAGTTAAATGCCACGTAAGCATTAGCAACAACAATAACAGATGCGAGCTTAAGTTGACTGCAAGTATCGATATATCGCAGACGAAATTATGATAAATGATAGAATAACACCGATCCGGGTAATATAATATTGAAGAATTTAAACAATATGTTCGACAAAACTGATCAAATCTGTAAATATATGAGAAACACGAAGGAGGAGTGTCAATAAACTTACGATGACCGGTGTTGGCAGTGTGTAAAAGAACGTGGGATTGTGGGAACATTAATATTAACATTAACAAATATGTAATTTACTGCGATATTGAGTTAGGTTGGTTTATTTTTCGCAAATAAATTCTATAACACAGGTGTATAAAATCTTTCCTAAAATATTTTAAATATAACTGATTGTCCTATTGTACTCAAACTCTAAATCTAAAATTTTTAGTAATGAAAAGAAATATTTATTTCTTCTCTGATTTAGTACGAAGCTGTCATTGTATTGCATTGCTTCCGGGTATGGCTGTTCTGTGTTGTTTGTGAAATTTTGCCGTCCACAATGTCAAAGTTATTTTATAAATTATCAGTCGTATCATCGACTGGACTGATTCCCAGGTAAGTTTTATGCACCTTATTTAAACTGACAAACTGGATATCATCTAACAGACACATTTTGCATTAATTATCATGTCTTGTACGTGTTTGTCCTTCACATGTTCCCTACGAAAACTTGTTTAGCGCCAGGTCAGCCGTGATCGAGCAGACCTTATAATCAACATTATTGCAACTATGACCACTTCGTCTTTTTTTTTTTTTCCTGTCCTCGGATTATGGGCTAAGATTTATTTCAGCGACATAAAGTCTTCAATGTCGCTTCCTTTTTTCTTTCTTTCTTTTTTTTTCTTTTTTTCGCTGTGCTCAAACCCTCACTATGTTTTCATGTACGAAAGGAGTGTAAATTTAAAAGGGGTATTTGAGGATTGTTGTGTATATTATGAACTTCCGCATGTTCTAATCTACGGTACTATTTAAGAAGAGTGGTCCCGGTGCGCGTACTTCGCATCCGCGCTAGCTAGTCGTGACTAGTCGATCCTACGACTACCTAGCAAAGTAAATAAAACAATTTTTTTAAAACAAAGTAAATAAAAAAAAACAAAGTAAGGATCGACTAGTCACGACTAGCTAGCGCGAGTGCGCGCACCGGGACCACTCTTCAACTATATTTCTTTTCTCCGAAGAGCATACAATTTTTACGGTCTTTTTAATAGTGGGTGGGGCAAAATTAGTAATCGGGGTAAAATGAGTAATCTTTGATTTTTTTTTTTTTTTTTGTTATTTTCCCTCTACCCGTTTGAAATCATTACATTGCAAGTATTGAATTTCTAACCTTTCTGATGTCTGAGGATGGATATTGATGTGTTTGAGTTTGTTTTCAAGTGTAATTCTGGAGAATTGAAGAGACAAAATTACCTTGTCTCGGCTTATTCATTTTGCCCCGAAAAAATTTGTCTTTTATATGCTCAAAGAGAAAAAGGATAATTTTCTGAATATGTTATAGTGTTTTAATGTATTTAGAGAAGGCCATTTACTTATCTGATATAGTTTTTATAAGGTAAAGCACCCACTTCACTCTCAGAGTGGTTGGCGGTAGGAAGGGCATCAAGTTGTAGAAATATTGCCAGATCAGATTGGAGCCTGGTGCAGCCGCTGGCTCTCCAGAACTTAGTCAAACCGTCCAACCCATGCCAGCATGGAAAACGGACGTTAAACGTTGATGATGAATATTTGTTAAAAAAATATCTTTTTTCTCATTCAAAAATGCAATAAAAACTCCTCATTGTGCCCCGCTCCGTTACCCTCTACGAGGCTGGGACATAACAAAACTATCATGAAAGATAACTCATGAGATTTTGTGACTTTTACGTTTTTTGTTGGTTTTTTTTTTTTGCAATGATATATATCTCTAACAAAATTATCCAATGTGTCCTTCTATTCAGTGTGATATGAGGAACATTTGACTAGTATTTCTAGCAGGTTGATCAACGAGGTATAAGCACCCTCACTGCTTTGTGCTTCTGCATAATGAGACTTATTTCATTATTTAAATGAATGGCTTGTATGGTTTCTTATGTCAGGTTTGTGAAAATTTGCTACATTTTATTTATAGAGTTGTCACTTTCATTTCTTTTTCAGGAACCACAAGGATCCATTAGGTTGATACTTTACTGCAATATCTGTACCCTTAAGTGGAATGACAGGCAAATTTCCTCCTGTATATGATAGTAGTCTATTACAGGAAAGGATTTGTAAACAGATGCTGACAAATATATCTTCACAACTTCTTTGTTGTGCTCATCTCTCCTTTTATTCGAGCATGTATATCTAAGACTACATCACATCATAATACATCCTTCCTTTTTTGAGACAGTAAGACACTATTTGCAGGAAATTTGGCTGCTATTTCCTAGTTGATGGAAAAATGTTGAAGTGTTACTGTAATTTTTTTTCCTTTATAAAAGTTATTCTGCATTGTCTGACGATTTCTATAATTTGATGCTATTAAACAACTAGTTTCCAAAGCTACTGTATTGTCACCACACACAACATGTTTGCTCAACCTGGTAGAAATAGCAGCTAGATCACCTTCGGTATCTATGGATTGGCTTCATACTGAGGTGTTTTTTTTTAATGAATTGATCAGGGGTGAAAGAGCATTGCCCTTAGCCTTTTTGTTTTTTTGCAGATTCTGACTTATGAGAGGAAGATATCTTGACTAAGGATTTGGCCTGAATGTTTACTACAGAGTGGACTCTGCTTAAACTACACCCATAACTTGGTTTAACACTCACCATCTGGTCCATAGAAACTGGAGCAACTTGAAATGGAGTGCCTTGCTCAAGAGTACAAGGTCAACACCCTAACCATTAGGGCATTATGCATTCACATTTTGCAACTGCATACATTTCCTGCATGACATGCTTTCTAGGCTGTCATTCTTTATCCAGGTCAATTCTGATCAAACAGACTAATGGTCAGTAGCATTGGAACTGTGATCAACTTTTTTTTTCTTTTTAGTTCTTAGAATAATGGGTGAGAACATAATTTTAGTGTTATAAAATCTTTAGCATGATCAATTACTGGCTTACTGTTAGGTTTTATCTTCCTGCAACCAATAAAATAGTCACAAGCAGACCAATAGAAGACCCTCTCCAAGGTCACTCAGCCTACAGAAAATAACAGCCAAGTCTCACTCTATAGTCTTAGAAAAAGAAAGGACGGACCTATTGCATATCTAGATACACTATTATCATCCTTACATTATCATGTGCATTTTTCCATTCTTGCATGGGTTGGCTAGGTCTTCACTATGCCTGGCTACTTGCTGTAATCTTGTTGTCATCTCTTCCATGAGTTCTAGCCTCTCAAGATATCGTTGACTTTTTCCCATGCCTTTGGTCTTCCTCTTCTGCTGGTTCCTTTCACTTAGATTACTTGGCACTTCTTTATCCTGTTGTCATCCTTCATCTATATCACATGTCCAAACCAGCACAGTCTTACTCTTTTACTTGTTTCCATCATTTGACTGGAGCACTGCCATTAGTCGAGAGCAAATCGACCCCAGGACTTATTCTTTGTAAGCCTAGTATTTATTCTATCGGTCTCTTCTGCCGAACCGCTAAGTTACGGGGGAAATAAACACACCAGCATCGGTTGTCAAGCGATGTTGGGGGGTGACAAACACAGACACACAACCATATACACACACACACACACATATATATACATATATACGACGGGCTTCTTTCAGTTTCTGTCTACCAAATCCACTCACAAGGTTTTGGTCGGCCCAAGGCTATAGTAGAAGACACTTGCCCAAGGTGCCATATAGTGGGACTGAACCCAGAACCATGTGGTTGGTAAGAATGCTACTTACCACACAGCCACTCCTGCTCTCTCAATTCGTTTGTGCTCCTTTGTTCGTCATCATCATCGTCGTCGTCAAACATCCATTTTCCATGCTGACATGGGTTGGACTGTTTGACCAGAGCTGGCAAGCAGGGAAGCTGCACCAGATTCCAGTCTGATTTGGCTTGAGTATTCATGCACACCAATATTAACATCCTGTAAAGCTTACCTGCCTCATTTCATTCAAGCCTTTGCACATACCCTGCATCCAGTGCTCATGTTTCACATCTATACAACAACACATTTCAAAGAAGGGTTATGTAATCTGCCCTTAACTCAAAATGACAGTCTCTTTGTTGCTAGCATACGTAACAGTTCTCTGAACATTTTTTTTCCCTGTTCTTACTCAGGTAACTTTTCTCTCAAAACACCCAATTCCATACCTAATTAAATCTCCTTAAGTAAATGAAGCTATTAACTACTTCTTGAAGCCCTTGGAATATTTGAGAAAATATAATTTCAGGAGGAGTTTTTTTTTTGTTTTTGTTTTTTTTATTTATTTTTGCCACCTACTCCTGTGTTACCCTAAAAAAAAGTTCCAAATGGTCGTAGATCTGCTTGATAAAGTCTATGCTGGAGCTAAACAAAAACTATTTGTAAATATAAATTTGGGTCACCTTTCTACTCATCCCAAAATTAAGAACCAATCTGTGGAAAGTAATGCTTTAAACATATTTATATATACAGTACATTTACTTGTGTGCATATATATATATATATCAGATCCTATGTAAAATGCTTTCATTTCTTGCAATACTCGTGAAGGTTAACCCATTAATATTGATCAAGCCTCAGCTTGTAGGGGAAATAACTCTTGACATGTGTTTCTAAGCATATGTGATTGTCTACCCTTCATATTACGTTATCCTATTTATTTTTGATATTTTTCCACCGTATCTGTCGGATTTATTCATTAAAATAACGGACTTCTTGCTGAGTCAGTTGTTTAAACCATATAGCTCTCCCTCCAAACAGAACGAATATATTACATTTTGTAGTCGTTAAAATTTACCATCTATAAGTACATGTACAGAGTTGACGAAATTAAATCAGTTTTCTGTAAATGGTTGAGTTTCGAATGATAGAACAATGAGTTTAGTCATTTGTTAGTTATAATAATGATTTCTAATTAGGCACAACACCAGCAGTTTTGAGTGGAGGACTAAGATCACTGTCATCAACGTCAGTACTTGATTGATATTTATTTTCTCAGCCTCAAAAGGAAGAAAATCAAAGTTGACTCTGGCAGGATCTGAACACGTAGCTGATTAAGAGATATATCACTTATGGACCCCAGAAGATGAAAAGCAAAATTAACATCAGTAGGATTTGAACTCGGAACGTGAATGCTAAATACTGAAATTGCATTTTGTACGATACTCTAACGATTCAACCGATTCACTAACTTTCATTTAACATTAATAATTAGTATTGCAATTAAGGTAGCAAGCTGACAGAATTGTTAGCATGCTGGACAAAAGGCTTAGTAGAATTTCAGCTTTGTTTTGAATTCAAATTCCACCGAGGTTGACTTTGCCTTTCATCCTCTCAGAGTCGATAAAATAAGTATCAGGTGAACACTGGGGTCAATGTAATCATTTAACTCCTCCCCAAAACTGCTGGCCTTGTACCAAAATTTGAAGCAAAAAATTATTATTGCAATTTAGAGAAATTGTTTCACTAGGCCCGCCTGAGTGGCTCCTGTGCCGGTAACACGTAAAAAGCACCATCTGAATGTGGCCGATGCCAGTACCCCCTGACTGGCTCTCATGCCAGTGGCACATAAAAAGTACCATCTGAATGTGGCCAATGCCAGTACCCCCTGACTGGCTCTCGTGCCAGTGGCACATAAAAAGCACCATCCGAATGTGGCCAATGCCAGTACCCCCAACTGACCCCTATGTTGGTGGCACTTAAAAAGCATTACCCGAACGTGATCGATGCCAGGCCTGCCTGATTGGCTCTTGTGCTGGTGGCACATAAAAAGCACCCACTGCACTCTGGGTGTTGGTATTAGGAAGGGCATCCAGCTGTAGAAACATTGCCTGATCTGATTGGACCCTGGTGCAGCTGCTGGTTCTCATGCCAGCAGGGAAAATGGATGTTAAACAATGAAAATGATGATGATGATGACACATACACACAAACACTTACTCAAATCACTGCATAGTCACTTGGCTTAATAGAATTAGCAGCTAAATCTCCCTCAGCTTGCACCATACAATTTTAAAAAGGAAAGAATGAATTAGATGGTGAAGTCCCAGATCAGTGGTTCTCAACCAAGGTCACATGATCCTTGGGGCTCCATATATGGTTTTCTGGAACGTAAGATTTGCATTTTATAATTATGTATTTTTACCTGCAAATCAACTTGATATTCTTTATTGTTTTACCTCACAAATTATACATGATAACCAAGCTTTATATTTCATATTTACTTCTTTTTTATTTTTCACATGGGACAGATCCATCAATTACTTCTCGACATTGTGCAGAAACCTTCCCTCATCTTTGACAAATGGAACAAACTTACTCCCTACCACATCGGCTGCTGTAAATCCAAGCCATGAAACTATTTTATCACAGAATGACCAAAATCCTGCTGTTCTCCAGCAATCAGTGCGATGTAAGAAAATTATCAATTATAAACCAAATGTATGGAAACGCATACACATGAATAGTCTTCATAAACGCATACTAACAAAAGGAGGCATTGAAACTATATGGAAACGACTCTTAAAAGGACGCCATGTCCTTGTACCTTATGATGGTTTTCTCTTTGATAAGACTAAGAAAACAAAACATTCACTAACTCAACCAAAGATTTACAGAGAGAACAGATTCATTAAAAAAGAGTTTGTAAAAAAGAAATCATTCTTAGATAGGCCATCAACCTATTAAATGGAATTTTTATCTATGTGTGTATTTGACTTTAATAATTGAATTAAAGTTTTGGTTATTTTTCTTCTATAACTACTTTGTCTTTTCATTTTTCTTTGACTTTGTGTACATTTTAACAGTTTGTTCTCTTATATGAATTAGTTGTTTCAAATTTGAAGCAAACATTTTACTTATTCTTAAGTCAAACAATTGTATTGGTTCTTGATTAAATATCCAAGATCAATTATCATTTTTCAGGTTGTTAACCCTTTTGTTAACATATTCCTGTTGAAATGCACTGCTTTTAGATCATTTAATTTTTTTAAATAATTAAGAATTTAGTAAAATAGCTTTGTCATTATTAATCTGGTGTTTGGGACACAAATGAACATGGAATTTTAATGGAAATTTTAAATTTAGAGCAATTAAAACAGGAAGATTTCATCATAGAACAAGGGGTAGTCTCAAACTGGTTATTATCAAAAGGTTTCAATTCATCTTTAGAGATGAAAGATATTTAATGCTTACATCTCCACATAAAGTTTCAAGCAGTTTGATCTCCAAAATATCATCAGATATCTTATCCCTTGATGTATACTTAGTATTGGACTGGGTTCAAACCAGCAACCTTTGTTTCCAAATTGTGGCTAAGAACAACCTTAGCCAGTAGGCCACTGAAGTATATATATCTTCAATCTCTAAAAGTGAGGTTAATAGTTCAAAAAATTATTCTATGTAAGTATATTTTAGTCTTAGTTTTCAGAATTGTGGTAATTGCTCTTTGGTCAAACCATATAACTCCAAATAAGGCCTGGAATCTGTGGGGAGGAGGATAGTCGATTACATTGACCCTAGTACATGACTGGTACATTTTTCATCAATCCCGAAAGGATGAAGGGCAAAGTCGACTTCGGCGGAATTTGAACTCAGAGCGTAGTGACAGATGCTATGCCACTAAGCATTTCACTCAGCATTCTAATGATTCTGCCAGCTCACCACCTTCAAGAACTCTAACTAATAATTCCTTCTACTGGAAGCACAAGGCCTCAAATTCGAGGGAAGGGATTAAGTCGATTACATCGACCCTAGTGCTGAACCGGTACTTGTTTAATCAAGCCCACAAAGATGAAAGGCGGAATTTGAACTCAGAATGTAACAGCAGATGAAATACTGCTAAGCATTTTGCCCAGCATGCTAGCAATTCTGCCAGCTTGACTTCAAATAATAATGTTTCTAACATAGGTACATGGCCATAAACTTGGTGGAAAGGAAATAGTCAATTGTAGAGAAGCCACTACTTAGTCTTAGTTCTTCCTGTTTATCAGGCAGCAAGATGTCTTCAGTAATCACTGTTTTGAGCATAGTCACATGCATCATCCTAGGGGATGCTTAGTTACTTAACCCTTTCTTTACTGTATTTATTTTGAGATGCTCTCTGTTTCTTTCAATTACTTTAAATATAACAAAGAATTTAGTAAAATAACTTAGTTATCATTAAACTAATGTTAGGAATATAAATTGTGACTAAGGTTTGATGGAAGATTTTAATTCAAAACTTATGAAAATAAGACATTTGTATTCAGAGCCAGAGCCGGTTTCAGCCGGGTTGGTAACGAAAGAGTTAACATCTTGGAAAGATGCATGCTGTGTCTTCTTCGCTACCCCTTACTTCCCTCATCCCTTTGGTGGTACCCATTGTATAGCTGTCCTTGGTATTTGTTCTGGCAGTTGAGAAACGTGATCTGCAAATCTCTTCTTCCTGCCACAATCTCCTGCGAGCTGTATAGAGTGGCTTGTCTCAAGCCTTCAATGATTGTGATTCTGTACTTTTAAGTGATCTTCAGTATTCTACATAGATGCCATTTTCAGAATGCATTCAACTGTACCTGACTGGTACTTTATTGTGAGATTAAGCACAGAAGGGGCTGTGTGGTAAGAAGCTTGCTTCTCAACCACATGGTTCTTCGAAGCAGTGCCCCAGCATGGCCACAGTGTAATGACTGAAACAAATACAAAAAAAATTACATAAAGAAAGAAAACTGAATTTTACGTTGTTCCCCTTTCTTTTAACTATTTCACTTACCTCATTTTTTAATTTTCATTTTACATTGAATCATCAGCATTGAATGAGAACCATTATTTGTTAAAACCAAACCTTTATCTGTAATATCTCATTATGGTCATTATGCCAACAATGAACATGTGCTCTGATTCTGTTTCACTTATTATTATTATTATTATCAGTCAATATTTAACCAATTAACTACAGGCATGAAAATTAAGCTAAGCCTGAAAGCAATGAAGTCATTATAATGGTGATGTTCTTAACTGTTATATGGGAATGTAAATATGTTTGCAAATTGTTTTTGTTACATGTTATTCTGTGCTCTGAATACTTTTATTTTAATAAATGTTGCCTACTGCAACAGTGTTTGTTCAACCAGGTGCTGCTGGCTTAATTACGCACAAATTGTGCTAAATAGTTCATCCTGCTGTTTATAATAAAATAATGAAATTATTGTATACAGTGCTCAGGTGCACCACAACTTGTCAGAAAGTGCATATAAAGTACATGCAGTAATGTAGAAATGTTTGTATTGGCAGTTTGAATCATTACTGTGGCAAATAATAGATACTTAATTAAATACCAGTATTAAATGTTTGAACTACTGTGGGTCTTTACTAGGGTTTTATTATAAGTGGAACTTAAACCTGTACACTAATCTTCTGGGCCTGGTGCAGCCTTCTGGCTTCCCAGATCCCAGTTGAACCGTCCAACCCATGCTAGCATGGAAAGCGAACGCTAAACGATGATGATGATAATGATGATACATTACATGCCCATAAAATGCCTCGTAGATCTTATTCGGCTATGTTTCAACTTGTAGTTATGTCATATGCTGAAGTGCATGGTAATAGGGCCGTCGGAAGAAAATTTGAAAAGCTACACGTTTGCATTGTTATATATACAATAATAAATAATAAAGGACGTTACCACATACATTTTTACAAACCAAGGACATATTATAGACCTCCTTAACTCAAGTTAGAGAAGGGGTGCGTATTATATACAAGGTTTAGGTTTTTCAGAGGTACAGCCCCCTAAAAATCCCCTGCATATTATACTCGAGGATTTACAGTAATTGTTCGGTTAATCAATCACTCAGATTTGTCATAGTCCTTTCATTGCCATTAGCAACCTCATCAGTAATGTTCCCTCTCTACACCAGGTTTATCTGTCTTACAAACCAAACACAAAAAATTAATTATCTGTTATAGCTTTCCTAATAAAAGCACACACCTGGTAAAAGCATTCATGGAAAATCCATCAGTAGCAACTAACTTGATATTATTTCTTCATCATCATTCTTGCATGCCTGCATGAGTCGAATAGAACTTGTGGCAGATTTTTTTTATGGTCAGATGTTCTTCCTGTTGCCAACCCTCCCCTGTTTACAAGTAAAATAATATTTCCCCATGGCCAGACATGTATTACAAGGAAGACTGGAAGCAATTTGCATGATGGCAACACTTGTTTACAGCTGTCACAAGACAGTAACATGATCTCACACACACATCTACACATATATGTATATGATAAGCAAATGGGAATTGTAGTTGTGATACCCATGCCGATGGCATGTAAAAAAGACACCATCCGAATGTGGCTGATGCCAGTGGCACATAGAGAGCACCCACTATACTCACAGAGTGGTTGGTGTAAGGAAGGGCATCCAGCTGTAGAAACACTGCCAGATCAGACTGGAGCCTGGTGCAGCATCCTGGCTTCCCAGATCCCGATCGAACCGTCCAGTCCAACCCTTGCTAGCATGGAAAACGGATGTTAAACAATGATGATGATAGGCCTCTTTCAGATTATGTCTACCAAATCCATTTACAAGGTTTTGATCAGCCCTGGTCTATAGTAGAAGACACTCACCTGAGGTGTTATGCTAAGGGATTGAACACAACACCATGTGGCTAAAAAGCAAACTTCTTACTGCACAGCTATGACTGCACCCTTTGTTCTCTTACTCTTTACTCTTTTACTTGTTTCAGTCATTTGACTGCAGTCACGCTGGAGCACCACCTTTAGTCGAGCAACTCGACCCCAGGACTTATTCTTTGTAAGCCTAGTATTTATTCTATCAGTCTCTTTTGCCGAACCACTAAGTTACGGGGACGTAAACACACCAGCATCGGTTGTCAAGCGATGTTGGGAGGCAAACACTGACACACATACATATACATATATACGACAGGCTTCTTTCAGTTTCTGTCTACCAAATCCACTCACAAGACTTTGGTCGGCCCAAGGCTATAGTAGAAGACACTTGCCCAAAGTGTCACGCAGTGGGACTGAACCCGGAACCATGTGGCTGGTAAGCAAGCTACTTACCACACAGCCACTCCTGCGCCTTGTTTATTTTCCATAAAGAAAGTTATTTTCAGTTGGTTGATTCTTTTTGAGGAAGGTTTGCTTATTATAATTCTATTTGTTCTTAAGAAAATATCATCATCATCATCATCATCGTTTAACGTCCGCTTTCCATGCTAGCATGGGTTGGACGGTTCAACTGGGGTCTGGGAAGCCCGAAGGCTGCACCAGGTCAGTCAGATCTGGCAGTGTTTCTACAGCTGGATGCCCTTCCTAATGCCAGCCACTCCGAGAGTGTAGTGGGTGATTTTATGTGCCACCGACACAGGTGTCAGACGAGGCTGGCGAACGGCCACGCTCGGATGGTGTTTTTTACGTGCCACCGGCACAGAGGCCAGTCAATGCAGTACTGGCTACGGCCACATTCGGATGGTTTTCGTATGTGCCACCGGCACTGGTACCACAAAACTACAAATTCCATTAATGTTCATCAAGTTTGCTTTTGATTTTTCTCCATTTTTTCCATTTTCACTTGCCTCAACAGGTCTTCACAAGTAGAGTTATGTGTCCCAAGAAGGAAGGTATGCATAGGTGCACTGACTACGTTCCAGGTAGGGGCCATGGGTTATGGCCTCACTTGTCCAGCCTGGTCTTCTCACACACAGCATACTTCCAAAGGTCTCAGTCTCTGGTCATTTCCTCTGTGAGACCTAAAGAGCGAAGGTCGTTCTTCACCATCTCGTCGTTTAGGAAAAATCTTTAAATTGTGTGCAAGACTTTTAAACAATCTTGAATTAGGCAAACACTTTCAAACAGCCTTGCAATTCATAATTAGTTTTTAACTAATATAGCCAGAAATTCCCAGGAAATAGAATACAATCCTTGGGATTCCCTTGGATTACATTCTTAGTCAAATTACCTGGGAAGCCCCACTCCCAAGTCACTGGTTAATTCAAGGCTATAATAGAAGATATTTGTTCAAGATGCCACATAGTTGGATCAAACCTAAAACATATGATTGTAAACAAACTTAATCACACATATATATGTAGTGGATGCGTGGATGTATTAATAAATACATAAGTGCTTTGTAATAAATTAAAGATTTATTATCACTACATCAATTTGTAAGCAATGTTACACATCGCTTGTACAAAATGCATATTAAATAGTGGTTGCAAATAATACATATTAAAGGAATGCATAATACAGGATACACATTAAAGCAGAATATGTTTGATGGTGTGTGTGTGTGCGTGTGTGTAAATCATGCATGACAGAGTCACCTTTCTGATTATTCTTTCGTCGTCCTCATAAATGCGTGGCGTTCTCTTAAACGTTGGTTCGGGTTCTCTCTAGATACCTATTTCTCCGTTCTATTTATAACATCTCAAATAGCCAGAAAAATAGATATACCGCAAGAGTGTTATTGTGTACAGTAGGTCGCTGGTCGTCCTGTTAAACTTCGCCTGACCTGCTCGGGTCAGAGGTCGAAGGGAGACGATCCATCATTTTTTGTCAGAACAAAGAGATTCTGATTTCGCGCCTTTTTGTGCATTGGTATTTTACGACCAATGATTCTTGGGTCTGATTTCGAATCCAAGCTTTGAGAAGGAAGTGCTAATTCTTACACTACCCCCCTTCTAGTGAGAAAGCCACAGAGATCGAACGATATTGGAAATGTATTATTATTATTATTTTTATTATTTTTTTATTTTTTTATTGTGTGCATGTAGAAAAAAAATTTTTTTTTACACATTGAACGACAAAAATATGGATGAAAGGTTTACAATTTGTATGTGCTATATGGTGGGCAATATGTATATGTGCCCAGGCAGAATTATGTTGGCGCGTTGAAAGAGATGTGCGTCTATTGATTACTCGACCTACTAGAGGTCTAATAGAGACAAGGTATCTTTCAGTGGCGAAAAAAAAAATCGAGTGATAGCACGCATGAGAACAAGATTTGTAAATGTGTGTGGATATACAGTTAGCAAAAAAATATATTTATGAGAAAGCAAACATTTTGAAGAGAAAACAAAAAATATGTACATGCAAAAATGAAAGAAATGTTCATCGGCAAAGTTCGATTTTGAAATGTTCCGTAAAAGTTCATACAGACAGTTTTTGTTTTCATTTTTTTTTCTTTACGTACACAAATGTTCTTTGATTTCTCTGGGTGGGTGTGATGCAGTTATGTGTTCATTAGGAAGATGGATACGTTAGGAGTTCAGAACTTACCCGAAAAACTTGCACAAACCTTGCTGGCCATCGAACTGTCTCCTGATCCTGATTTGGTGTGTCGGGGTTGTGCAGCATCTGTGGTGTTCGCTGGAGTTGCCGAGTCTGTTTGAGGAAAAGAGGGGACTGAATGTAAGTCCTCCTCGATGAAAGCTTTTTTAAACGATCAATCGAGACCGTATTTCGTTTACCTCCATTATCGAGGACGAAATACTTGGGTTCTCTTTTGATGACCTTGTAGGGCCCGGAATATGGTGGTCGAAGTTGAGAGGGTATCCCATCATTCCTCACGAAGACATGAGTCCATGTGTTGATATCTTTTGGGACACGTGAAACGACGTTCTGTTGTCTGGGGCCTGAGGGTGATACTTGCGACATGGATGTTCGTAATCGGTGCACATATTGTTGTGGGTCAGGGAAGTTTTGTGAAACAGGTTCGATCATCTGCCCAGGTAAGGTGAGTGTTGTGCCATAAACGAGTTCGGCCGGAGTATATCCCAGTTCTTCCTTAATCGTGGATCGAATTCCAAGGAGGATGAGAGGGAGATGTTCCAACCAGTGAGAACTGTCTGGAGCTGCTTTTATAGATGCCTTGAGTTGGCGGTGAAAGCGTTCCACCATGCCATTTGCTGCAGGGTGGTAAGCTGTAGTGCGGGTGTGTTTACACCCGAGGAGACGAGTCAGCTCGGTGAAAAGGTGGGAATCGAACTGACGTCCTCTGTCGGTGGTAATTGTTGCGGGTGTTCCAAAACGCGAAACCCATTGTGATATCAGCGTTTTAGCGACCGTTTCTGCTGATATATCAGATAGGGGCCAGGCTTCGGACCATCGCGAGAACCTATCTACGCAAGTTAGCAAATATGAATAGTTCTGCGAAGGTGGCAGGGGTCCAACGATATCAATGTGAACGTGCTGAAATCGTGCATCGGGCTGCGAAAATGAACCGATTGGTGATTTTATGTGCCGGTGGATTTTCGCTTTTTGGCACGCAACACAGCACTTGGTCCATTCTCTGATATCCTTGTTGATACTGGTCCACACAAAACGGGTCGATATTAGCTTTTGAGTGGAGCGAATACCAGGATGTGACAGAGAATGTAGAGCGGAGAAAACTTCTCGACGATATTTCTGTGGTACATAAGGGCGTTGGTAACCAGTGGAAATATCACACCAAATATGGGCTGTGGATGATGGTAGTGGAACATGCTGAAATTTCAGAGATGACGAATTCCGGAGCTTTAGAAGTTCTTCGTCATTCTCCTGGTCAGCTGCTATACGTGCCAGATCAATAGTAGACGTGGTGTGGATAGCATTGATCTGCGCACGTGAAAGTGCATCGGCTGCCACGTTGGTCGTCCCTTTGATGTAGCGTATATCCGTCGTGTACTGCGATATGAAATCGAGGTGGCGTATTTCTCTTGGCGAATGGCGATCCGGTTTGGTGTTAAATGCGTATACTAATGGCTTGTGGTCGGTATATATGGCAAAATTGGTACCTTCTAGCATATGACGGAAATGCTTAACGGCCAGGTATGCCGCCAATAATTCCCGACTGAATGTGCTGTATTTGGTTTCGCGGGTTTTAACCGCTTAGAAAAGAAAGACAACGGTTGCCATATACCGTCAACAAGCTGTTGTAGCACACCTCCGATTCCGGAATCGGATGCATCAACGAGTAAACATCGTGGGGCGTCTGGTTTTGGATAAACCAACATGGTAGCGCTAGATAACGCTTTTTTCAGGGCAGCAAAAGAAACGAGTTGATCTTCGGTCAGAGCTATATCTGCGTTTTTGCAGGTTCGCTGACGTAGCAAATCCGTGAGCGGTTGCGCTATTTCAGCGAGGTGGGGCACGAACCGTCGATAGAAATTCGCTAGACCGAGATATTCCCTTAATTTGCGGAGAGATGTGGGTGGTGGAAAATCCACGATGGCCTTGACTTTCTCGGGAAGGGGACGAATTCCATTTTTATCGACTATATGGCCGAGAAAATGAAGGGAAGCAACTCCGAACAAACATTTGGTAGGGTTGATAACAATTCCAAATTGACGTAGTCGTCCGAATAGCAGGTGAAGGTGTTGATTATGCTCTTCGTCCGAGTTACTGGCCACGAGTATGTCGTCTATGTAGGCATAGACGAAAGGCAAACCTCTAGTCACCATGTCGATAAACCTTTGGAATGTCTGTGCCGCGTTTCGTAAACCGAAAGGCATACGGGAATTCAAACATTCCGAAAGGTGTAGTCACTGCTGTCTTTGAGATGTCTGCAGGTTCGACTGGGATTTGGTTGTATGCTCGCACCAGGTCGATTTTTGAAAAGATGCGAGCTCCATGCAGCGAGCTGAAAAGTCCTGGAGAAAAGGCACCGGATAGGCATCACTGATAGTGCTTTTATTCAGTGATCGATAATCGCCGCAAACCCGCCAATCGGTCGATGATTTTTTGGGACGCAGTGTATCGGCGAGGACCAGTTGCTGCTGGAAACGCGGATGATTCCGAGGTCGAGCATGTGCTGGAATTCCCGCTTGACGGCCTGGAGACGATCAGGTGGTAACCTTCTGGGCCTTGCAGCAACAGGTGGACCGCTGGTTTTGATGTGGTGGGTAACGTCGTGCTTTATCGGCTGGTTATGAAAAACTGGCCGGGCGACATCTGGATAATCATTCAGGATGGAACTGTGACGAGTCGTTGTCGTAAGCATTACAGTTGGGCTGACTGTGTCCATTCGAGCGGCTATACCGCGCACAGTAAGCTTGGTGGTGGTGTCGACAAGTCGTCTGTTCTTTATGTCTACCAGGAGACCGAAATGATGCAGGAAATCGGCTCCTAAGATAGGGGTCGGCAGTTTAGCGACGACGAATACCCACTGAAATGTGCGGCGTAGTCCTATGTTTAATGTTAGGGACTGTTCACCGTAGGTTGGAATGGGTGAATGGTTGACTGCCTGAAGACAGACTGATGTCTCTTTTCTTTTTCCAGAAGTGTTGGAGGAGATGGGATGATGCTGACTTCCGCACCTGTGTCAACCAGGAAACGCGTGCCTGTTACACGATCGCAAACGAAAAACAGGCGACTGTGTGGGTGCGAACCAGGAACTTCCGTCGCGTTCAATTCCTGG
Organism: Octopus sinensis; assembly: GCF_006345805.1. Lineage (NCBI taxonomy): Eukaryota > Metazoa > Mollusca > Cephalopoda > Octopoda > Octopodidae > Octopus > Octopus sinensis. Next base: position 72,570,417 of record NC_043002.1, read on the forward strand.
CTGTGCCGTTTCCCGAACTGGGTGAGGAAAACGAGCACGGTACCGTACATTTTTGTGCCCGTGTTCCGAATGTTCGGTGGTACCAACACGTGTCATGTGAGTTTCGGGTAGCACTGGGGCTTCGAGACCGTCTGCCATCTCGTCGAGATCGGCTGGTGCTTCGACGCTGGGGACTAAACTTTAGGGCTTGTATTTGGGCTGTGAGAATTTGTATTTGCGCAGCTTGCTGCGTCATTAATGCACGCAAATCCGAAATCTCTGAAGAACTGGTTTGTGCACGGAAAGGATTGGTACTGGGAGCGGCTGGCGTCACCGTCGATACCGTTGGATATCTGTGCGGTACTTCGGCTATTTTGTCAGCTAGCTCCGCCAGTTCTTCAAGGGATGTGTTTTCTCTGGTGGACGCGAGAACAACCTGGGTATTGGAGGGCAGACGCTGGAGAAAAAGTTGCTTGAAGATTTTTTCTGGGAGCGTCTCATCTCCGAGAAGCTGTTTCATTCTCCGAAGAAGCTGGGACGGCGTTTTGTCACCCAATTCTTCCGATATCAGAAGCTGGTGAAGTCTTTTTTGTTGGGATTCTGAGGTTCTGTTTATTAACGTGGTTTTAAAAACTTCATATGAAACAGAACCGGGTGGTGCCATGATAAGGTCGCGTATCACGTTCGTTATTTCTGGTGACAGAGAACTGATAACGTGAGAAAGTCGAGCCGCATCGCTCGATATTCTGTGAGAGGCAAACTGTGCCTCTATATGGTGAAACCACAATGTCGGGTCGTGGGTCCAGAATGGTGGAATTTTTAACGAGATCGCCGCTTGGAATGCCATGTCGATGTTGGCCGCTGGGTTTTGTTCGGGAGATTCATTGTTTTCGTCGGAATTTTCGGTTGCTTCGTTGCTGGTGATGTGCAAACTGTAATTCTTCGACGCGGTTGATGAAGCTGGTTCCAGGGAAGGCGCGATTCGTTTTACGGGGTCACCAAATGTAGTGGATGCGTGGATGTATTAATAAATACATAAGTGCTTTGTAATAAATTAAAGATTTATTATCACTACATCAATTTGTAAGCAATGTTACACATCGCTTGTACAAAATGCATATTAAATAGTGGTTGCAAATAATACATATTAAAGGAATGCATAATACAGGATACACATTAAAGCAGAATATGTTTGATGGTGTGTGTGTGTGCGTGTGTGTAAATCATGCATGACAGAGTCACCTTTCTGATTATTCTTTCGTCGTCCTCATAAATGCGTGGCGTTCTCTTAAACGTTGGTTCGGGTTCTCTCTAGATACCTATTTCTCCGTTCTATTTATAACATCTCAAATAGCCAGAAAAATAGATATACCGCAAGAGTGTTATTGCGTACAGTAGGTCGCTGGTCGTCCTGTTAAACTTCGCCTGACCTGCTCGGGTCAGAGGTCGAAGGGAGACGATCCATCATTTTTTGTCAGAACAAAGAGATTCTGATTTCGCGCCTTTTTGTGCATTGGTATTTTACGACCAATGATTCTTGGGTCTGATTTCGAATCCAAGCTTTGAGAAGGAAGTGCTAATTCTTACATATATATAGTGAGGATGCATGACCTTGTGGTTCGGGCATTGCACTCACAATATACAAGATCACAGTTTCAGTTACTAAACCAAGAGGTGTATTATGTTCTTGAGCAAAATAACTTCATCTCATGTTGCTCTGTAATCACTTCAACACCTGACGTATGGTACACTGTGAACCTGTTCAGGCAATGTTGATTTGGTAAACGAAGTGAGCTCATGTACAGCACATACATTTGATCACTATAAACAAATCATTTGTGTAGGTCGTTCAGCAAAAACTGAACACTCATATGTCATCTTTGATGGGGGAGTCCTTCATATATATATATATAGAGAGAGAGAGAGAGAGAGGCGTAGGTGTGGCCGTGTGGTAAGTAGCTTGCTTACCAACCACATAGTTCCGGGTTCAGTCCCACTGCGTGGCACCTTGGGCAAGTGTCTTCTACTATAGCCTCGGGCCGACCAAAGCCTTGTGAGTGGATTTGGTAGACGGAAACTGAAAGAAGCCTGTAGTATATATGTATATATATATGTATGTGTATATGTTTGTGTCTGTATTTGTCCCCCCAACACCGCTTGACAACTGATGCTGGTGTGTTTACATCCCCGTAACTTAGTTGTTCAGTAAAAGAGACCGATAGAATAAGTCCTGGGGTCGATTTGCTCGACTAAAGGCAGTGCTCCAGCATGGCCACAGTCAAATGACTGAAACAAGTAAAAGAGAGTAAAGAGTAGAGAGAGAGGTTGATTAATTATGAAATTTATAAATGTGTCCTTATTTGACAGAAGTAGGCTTTTTACCTTATCAAAAATGATAATTTATAAGATCAAAGTTGAAATGACCCTTTGAATGCTCAAATAAAGGTCAATTTTTTTTGTGTGTGGATGTCCTCTTGTACTGTACTTGATCATCTAAGGTTGGCAAATTAGCACATCAGTAATAGCTAATAATAGATTTATGCATCAGCTAGCTAAAGTAAAAATTTACGTGATGTCTGTTAAACCAAACTGTCACCAGAGATGAAATATCTGGTAAAATTAGACAAAGATTAGGCTTAGAATTAATCTACTTCCATGATATTAGTGCAGTCTTTCAATGTCAGAAAAAAGCATTCACCAGTTATTGTAAACTAAATCCTTATGGTCAGGTTACAACAACTACTTTCTAAATGAGGTGAGGAGAAAGATACTGCATGCTAGTAATAAGTGGCATCATGTAGAGACAAACTTTGCA
>NC_043002.1:72578210-72665710 GCF_006345805.1 Octopus sinensis
ATAGCCACTAGACAGAAGAAAGACTACCCACCCTTCTTAGCCAAAGAAAGGTGGTAGGTCAGTTTTCTTGATTGACTTGACTAATCTGTCACAAATATGATAACATCTGTTCAACTTAAATCTACAAATTAGCATTACATAGACACTGAACAAGTGTGTGCCTGGTAGTTTCATCACCCTGGATGCATCTCGGACAGGTTCATTTGCCGATGGTTCCATGACCATGCTTGGAAAGTTTATCCCAAACAGGCAAAACCCCCTCCCCTGTAGCACTGCCAGGCCAATAATAATAATAATAATAATAATAATAATAATAGCTTCAAATTTTGCCACAAGGGCAGCAATTTGGGGAGGGGCGAGTCAATTACATCAACCCCAGTGTTCAACTGGTACTTATTTAATCGACCCCAAAAGGATGAAAGGCAAAGTCGACCTTGGCAGAATTTGAACTCAGAACGTAGCGACAGACGAAATACCTCTAGGCATTTCACCCAGCGTGCTAACGACTCTGCTAGCTCACCAGGGACATCAGATGAATAGAAAGATTTCTCACATAGGCGTAAGACAAGAAACTTTAAGGAGAAGCTGGTATGGTTGATTATATAAAGCCAAGTACCTGACAAGTACTGATTTCATCAAATCTGCAAGATGAATGGTAAAGTCAATCACAGCTGGACTTGAATAATAATTCGAATAATTATATCAACCAAACATATTTCCTTTTTATTACCAACTCTCAAAATTTGTTTCAGCTGTTTACGTTTTAAGTTCAAATCTTACTGAAGTCAACTCTACCTTCCACCCTTCGGTGGAGGTGGAAGGGGTCAATAAAATAAATAGAAAATGTATTCATCAAATACTGGGTTTGATATGATCAACTAACTCCTTCCACCAGATTTATAGCTATAGGTCTATGTAAGAAACAGTTATTATTATTATCATTATTATTATTATTGTTATTATTATTGTCGTTGTTGTTGTTGTTGATGTTGTTGCTGTATTTTTTGAGAAGAGGAGTCTTCAGGAGTCAATATATTTTAATCATTTAGATTCAGTTTTACGAAAAACATAATGCTAAAAGCCAAAAACTTATTTGCGAAAGATTGGATTTCATACACACACACATACACACACACACAGATATGTATATGTTATATATATGTGTATATTGTATGATTTATTTGTATATATTCATAAATATGTGTGTAAGTATATATATATATATATATATATATATATACATATATATATATATACATACACACATACTATATTGGTTTCATATTTTGGCACGAAGCCAATTATTGTGGTGGGGGTGTTTAGTCAATAACATTGACCCCAGTTCTCAACTGGTACTTATTTCATCGACCCTGAAATGATGATAGGAAAAGTTGACCTCAGTGGAATTTGAACTCAGAATGTAAAGACAGACAAAATGCCACTCAGTAGTCTGGCCAGCCTACAAACAATTTTGCCAGTTCACCCTCACCTTGTTTATACATATTATATTATGATTTATTTGTATATATCATTTGGATCTTTTTTAACCAACAGATTCTTTTGGCTATATATTTGAATGCATCAAGGCGCTGAGCTAGCAGAAACGTTAACATGCTGGGCGAAATGCTTAGTGGCATTTCGTCTGTCTTTACATTCTGAGTTCAAATTCTACCAAGGACAACTTTGCCTTTCATCCTTTCAGGGTCAATAAATTAAGTACCAGTTGCATACTGGGGTTGATCTAATCGACTGGCCCCCATCCCCCAAAATTTTGGGCTTTGTGCCTAGAGTAGAACACTATATATTTGAATGGATGTATTGGTTTGATGTTTGTGACAAGTCTGAGGTGATGGTATAATGGTTTTATATGTGTCATTGCTAATGCTTACATTGATATATGAGTATATCTGATGATACATACTGTGTTATAGATGATTTTTATTGTTGGTAGTGTTGTTATTGTTGTTGTTTAGTCCCAAGTTGTCCCTGGTTGACACAGACTTATACTCAAAGGCATGCAAGCCTTGACCAAACTGTCTGTTTAGGTAGGGAAAAATCTAGGACTATTTTATCAAATGGGTTCTTGCAATATTAAGACAGCGGGCAGTGAAGGCTGATTTGAGGGAAGATTTGGCTGCTATTCTAAGCAAATTGAGCAACTGTGTAGAGGCATCCCTCTTTGGCATATTATTATTGTTGATGGTGGTGGTCATCATCATTGCAGTCATTGTGGATATGACAAGATATCATGTTATTCTTATTATTGCTTTTCCTTTTCACTGTTGTTACCATTTTTCATATATTTTCTACATTAAAAAGCATCGTAAAAGCAAAGCAAAAATGTCATTACTGATCATCCAAATTAATGCTGTCGATGTCATAATAATTTTTAAAAGTGGTGGTGATAGCGATGGTGGTGGTGTGTTTGTTAATATGATCTTTATATCTTTATTAATAATCATAGTAAAAATGTTGTTGCTGTTGCCATCTCATTTCTTACAATATATATATATATATATATATATATATATATATATATATATATATATATATGGGTATATATATGTATATGTATATATATATGGGTATATATATATCAGGTTGTCAGAGAAGTTATGGTTTTTGTTTCAACTCCTCATCTTTTCTTTGTGAATCTAAAGTTTCATCCCTTATATTCATACGGCCGAAATACAGACGTCTTCTCAATGCGAAAGTCCGACAAAGCCAAGACCATGCCAAGGAACACTACTTTCAGAGCAGAATGTATGTTCCATGTGTTTCATGTTGGAAAGGGGAGGGGGAGGCAATATTTTTTGACGGGTAGTTTTTTTTTTCAGAGGGTGGGCTTTGTTTCAGTGTATGTAACATATTATAGTTTGGTGGATCAACGAATTGATGGAGGCTGCTCCAGTAAGCAAATCTTCAAAAAAAGATTTTTTTCTCTGAAGAAGTGGGAGAGTATTTTATTTTTCTCATTTTCCCTCCTTTTCTTTAAAAATAGGGGAAAACAAGAAAGATAGCCTCCATTATTTTTTTCCTTTTATACATGTTAATTATTAATTTTGAGAAAAATTTTATCATGAGATTTTATTTTTGTTTCTGTTTTGTTTTTGCTTTTCATGTTGGGGTGAGTTTTTTCTTTTTGTTTTTTAAAGTTGAATTGCCTTTCTAATGCCAGACTCTCAGATACGTATACTGAGAGAAGCAAAATAAAGTGCCTAGGCTTAAAAAAAAACCACAATGCCTCAGGCATGGTTTGAACATAAGACCTGCAGATTGGTTAGCCAGCACACTAGGTGTTCACTCACCATACATCCTATAATTGAACTGATGAGTGAGTATTACATACATATGTGTGTGTGTATATGAGTGTGTGTGTGTGTATATATATATATATATATATGTGTATGTATATGTATATGCATATGTATGTGTGTCTAAGCATGTGTAAGTATATGTGTGTGCGTGTGTGTAGGTATATATATATATATATATATATATATATATATATATATAAATATTCACATGTATGTTTGACAAACAGACATTCAGCTTCACTGAGTAATTCCAACGATGCTCAATGTGTGATTATTAAACATACACAGGCAAGCTTATTCATAGATTATCCACAAACCACTGTTTCAGTATGTATGTACGTGTGTGTATATGCATTTGTGTGTATATGTATGTGTGTTTCTTTTGGTTATACTTTTCTAGTTTCTCTCCAACAGAGAAAAAGTCGGTCTTCAGCCCAGAAACAAATCTCATTCGTTGGAATTTCGACAACATCAACTAGATGGTCTATACACATGTGGTGTACATATATATAATTTGTATATGTATGTAATTGCATGTGTGAGAGATTGTGTGTGCATGTGTGTATGTGTGTGTGTGTGCACACATGTATAATTGTATAAGTGAAACAAGGTGGAAAAAAGAGTACTCGAATACCAGTGGTAGAGTAATATGCTTTATTTAAAGCAGCAGAAAATTCAACAAAACCTGTTACTTTGAGTTTCGCGTTGCCGTTCATCGGACAGTTTTTGCTAGAATAGAACCGATATCGGTTCTATTCTAGCAAAAACTGTCCGATGAACGGCAACGCGAAACTCAGAGTAACAGGTTTTGTTGAATTTTCTGCTGCTTTAAATAAAGTATATAATTATATATATATATGCGTATGTATGTATGTATGTATGTATGTAGGTAAGTATGTATGTATGTATGATTTTGTAACATGCATGTTAAATTTGCATTGATACAACATAAACACAAATTTACATTTAAAAGATACCAAAGGACATAATTTAACATAGGAATAAATCTAATATTGTTTTTTTTTAAAGACTCCTTCAACACATATACATTTAATAAACAAATCTGTGTCTGTATCTAAGCATATATGCGTGTATTGTGTTCATGAATACAATTTCATGTCCGTATGTAGGTTTCTGTGAATTCCATGTGTCTTGGTTTGTGACTATAATTATATTTATATGTTTCTATATACGTATATCTGTTTTTGTATGTAAATATGCAAATATGCATTCATTCTCTCTCAGCTGCGCCATATGCAGTGAGCCAATGGTTTCTCAAATCAATTAAGGCTTCTTGGATTCTGCTTTAGGAATGCTGCGGATACCAGCCACCAAGATGATCAGTGGGTACAGGATGACTCCAGATTTGGACAGGAGAGGGGCCATGGTAACAGACAAATGAGAAAGAGTGGTTCCTCCATCAGTTATTGCTGAATAGATGGAAACATAAGCAAATCCAGACCACGAGACAAGTGCAATAGGAATAAATATGGTTGCCATCTGAAAAGATAGAGAAAAATGCAAGAATCTTTTAAGAATTACATTGATATATATCAAATTCATAGGAATAAGTTAAATTACAGTGTTTATGCCTATGCTGGTGCCGCATAAAAGCACCCCGTACACTCTGTACAGTGGTTAACATTAGGAAGGGCATCCAGCCATAGAAATCATGCCAAAACAGACAAATGCGGCCTGGGCAGCTCTCCAGCCGGCCAGTTCCAGTTAAACTGTCCATCCAACCCATACCAGCATGGAAAAAACAAATGTTAAATGATGATGATGGTGGTGGTGGTGGTGGTGATGATAATGATGATGCATTTCTCAAGAGCATTTTACATTTAAAATGGCCATATCAAGTCCAAATATTCAACCTGTTTTGTGTTCAGACCAACATTGATACATCACATTTACCCTACAATGTCATTCTAAAAATGAACAATCACATAATCGAACTCTTGTCCCAGGTGTTTATAATGATGATGATGATGGTGGTGATAACAACGATGACGATGATGATGATGCAGATACTAATAACGATGTTGATGATGATGATAATGATTCTTTAGTCACCATTGCACCACCTCCTCTATGCTCGTAGCCATTATTACACTACCACATATACCACACCACTACTGTCACATTTTATAAAATCCCAGCTACTGTCACATCCCAGTACCATTACAACTTATATCATATCAACTACAACCATAACAGAATTACAGCTACCACCGTGCTACCACAACCAGTTCCACACCACCTTACTACTACATCACACCATCTTACTACTACAGCCATCACCATATCATTACAACTACCACCTCTACAACCACTATCACCACTACAACCACCATTACAACATTACAAATACCACTATACCTCTACTACTACAACCACCACTACAAAAACTACTACACATCTGCAACCCCACCACCACCACTACAACCACCATCACCACCAAGACTATAAAAACTACTACACATCTACAACCACCATCACCACCACCACTACAAAAACTACTACAAATGTACAACTAACACCACCACCACCACTACAACCATCATCAACATCACCACTACAACTATGATCACCACTACAAAAACTACTACACATCTACAACCACCACTACAAATACTACTATATCTCTGCAAGCACCACCACCACCACCACCACCACCACTACTACAACTACAATCACCACTACAAATACTACTATATCTCTGCAAGCACCACCACCACCACCACCACCACCACTACTACAACTACAATCACCACTACAAATACTACTATATCTCTGCAAGCACCAACACACCAATGCAACCATTATTATACTACCACTCAAACACTATCACATCCTCACCACTGCAACCACGATTCCAACACTGCAAACACCCCACCACCACCATTATTACAATCACCATTCTACTCCTTTTGTTGCCAAGGGAACTGAACAACGGAGTCTAATACCTTAATATGTAAAACGATACAAACTTGAGACATTTTAGCCAAGAGGCTGATAACTTTCTGCTGAAGTTTGCCAAGACACAATAACAAGGGGAAAGGGAAGAATAAATCAAATGATTCTTTGGGGTGGGGGGTACATCTTACACACACATACTCACACTCCCCCCACACACAACACACATGCACATACATACATACATACACTCACAGATATACACACACATACATATACTCATAGATGCACACACATACAGACACACACACACACACGCACACACTCATACACGCATACATACACTCACAGGCACACATGCATACATACACTCAAAGGCACACATGCATACATACACTCATAGATGAGCACACGCATACAGACACAGACAAACACACACACACTCATAGATACACACACATACACTCATAGATGCACACACACATACACAGAGACACACACACACACAACACACGCACACACTCAGATACACACACATACACACACATGCATACATACACTAATAGATGTGCACACACATACACAGACACACACACAACACACACACACTAATAGATACACACACACATACACACTGACACATGCATACATACACTCATAGATGCGTACACACATAGACAGAGACAGACACACACACACACACAACACACACACTAATAGATACACACACACATACACACTGACACATGCATACATACACTCATAGATGCGTACACACATAGACAGAGACAGACACACACACACACACAACACACACGCGCGCACGCACACACTCATAGATACACACACACATACACACTACATACACAGGCACACATGCTCGCATACACTCACAGATGCACACTCACACACTCATAGATATACACACACAAATACACACAGACACACCACATAGACAGACACACATGCTCGCATACACTCACAGATGCACACTCAACAACACACACACACTCATTGATACACACACACCACATACACAAACACACATACAGGCATACACACACATACTTCTTAGAATTTGAAAGAAATATGAAAACAAATGATAACCACTTACAGCAGTTAGCTGCTCTTCAGATAACAAATCACGGTCCTTTTCCTTCTCGCTGTCCGACATGTTGCCAAGTGCTGTCCATGCCTTGGAGACAGCATAGCAAGATACAACAATTGGGAAAGAGTAGGTAACAATAACCATTGACATGATCAAAGACTGGAAGCTGTCAGTGGCATTGATATAAGAAATGGTACAAGAGGTTCCTGTTGGCTCCAGTCCATACCTGTAAAATAAATCAAAATAAAAGTGAATTTAGAGTATGCATGTTATGTTTATGGTGATGGCATGTGGCCTCGTGGTTAGGCTGTTGCACTCACAAATGTGAGATCATGGGATCAATTCCCAGATAGGGTGGTATGTTGGGTGCTTGAGCAAAACACTGCATTTCATATTGCTCCAGTATCCCTTTCGATCAGTGGGAGGTGGAGAATGTTGATCTGCTTACCTAGCCAGTGGAGTAGTGTCATTGGATGGCTAAAATGATGCAAAGCGCATTGTGACCAGTGGTGTGTAACATCATCTGATAGTCTGATTGGTGACGTGATCACGTGTGTTTATGAGAGGGACAGAGAGTGAGAGGTCATGATTGTGAAAGACAGTAAGTATATAAGATAATAAGATAATAATGAAATTATTGTATACAGTGCTCAGGTGCACCACAACTTGTCAAAAAGTGCGTATAAAGTATATGCAGTAATGTACAAATGTCTGGAAAGCGAACAGTGTATGAGTCAGATACATGCTTGCGTGTAATTGGAGGGGAGAAAATCAGGTGTAATGTTGGTGAATCTCAGGAAGCATGGAAGTTTTGAAGGATGCAGTGCTCTGACAACTAACAACTGATGCTGGCAGTCTGTTCCATGCTTCAGCAACTCTTAGCGTGAAAAAATGTTTCCGAAAGTCATGGGAGCTGTGCTGTTTTCTGACTTTGTAAACAGTCCACGGGTGTTAGACAGAGGGAGTTTGAAAAGGTGCTCAGAGTTATTGTTTGTAAGATGGTTAATAATTTTATGGGTGTCTGCCAAGTCAGCTGCCAGACGTCAGAGTTTCAATGTGTCCATGCCCAGGGAAGTAAGGTGTTCAGAATATGGCAAATGCCTGATGGAGGGTATTCTCTTGGTTGCACATCGCTGAATAGCTTCCAGACGATTAATATCCTGGGCAAGATAGGGGTTCCAGACCAGTGATGCAAATTCCAGGTGATATCGCACCATAGCTATATAAAGCCGCAGATAGACAGCCGGAGAGCGGCTCACAAAGGACTTGGTGAGTGATGCCAAGACACCCACAGCCTTCTTGGCAATTTTAGCGATCTATTTTGTCCAACGCAAATCGCTGTCGACAATAACGCCCAGGTCACGTTCACACGAAGACTTTTTGAGATTAGTGTTGTGGAGGGAGTAAGTAGACACTGGGTTTTCCTCCCAAAATGCATGGTGGTACATTTGTCCACAGCCAGCTTGAGTTGCCAGTCCATGCTGGATATGCATTGGAGAGAGAGAGAGAGAGAGAGAGAGAAAGAGAAAGGAAGTGTCTTTATGGGTTCATCAGAGGCAGGGAGTATGCTTGAGAGTGTGTGTGAGAGAAAACATACTTGTGAGTGTGATAGGAAGAGAGAAAGCATGTGAGTGAGAGAGAGAGGAAAAGCATGTTTGGGTGTGTATGTAAGAGAGGAAGAGAGAGGGCTGTAGAGAGAGAAAGCATGTTTATGTATGTGTGTGTGAGAGAGAGAGCGCGAGAAAAAGAGAGGGTGGTAAAGAGAGAGAACATGTTTGTGTGTGAGGGTGCATGTGTATGTATGGGGGGGCAGTATGTGTGTAAGAGAGTGAAAGAGAAAATGCATGTTTGTATGGGTAAATGAGAAAGAAAAGAGAGAGAAAAAACTGGTGTGTGTCTAAGAGAGGGAACACACACACTACTATTTTGGTAGAGCTAAATGGCCACAGCTAATGTACTAAAGGTTCAATATTTTTGAAGGGCATAAAGCCACCTCCTTAAATATTACTCCCCACTCAGTTGAGGGTGTCTTGTGAGTTATTTGGTGACCTTACTAGTTCCAGTGCCAAGTAAAAAGCACCCAGTATACTTTGTAAAGTGGTTGATGTTAAGAAATGCATCCAGCCACAGAAACCATGCAAAAGCAGACATCGGAGTTTAGTGCAGACCTCTGGCTTGACAGCTCTTGTTTGAATCATCTAACCCATGCCATCATGGAAAACAGATGTTAAATGATAATGACAAACAAATCAACGTACAGATGGATAGGTACATAGGTTATAAGAACAGACAAGCACACATATGCAAATGGAAACCGAAACACATGACCATATAAGCACTCACACTTTACTCCACACAAGGACACATATGGAGACACAGATCCACATATATAGAGATGCAGATCCATACATACAAACATAGTACATAGTTGCATAACACACAAACACACACACACAGACATGCACACACAAGGAGACAGAGGTGCATACATATACAAACACACGCTCACACACACACATACATAGAAAATACACAAACACAAACATGCAAGCACATGAATATGCAGGATACATACATACAGATGCACGCACATACATACACATATACATATGCATACACACACATATATACATACATACACATGCATACATACATACACACATACATACATACATGCATAGGCACACACACACACTGACCCACACACATGCGCACAAACAAACAAAAAGGAACGCAGTGTAAATAACGGACAGAGTCAAGACTATTGAAAAGGTTGCAAGACGCAATGAAAATTTTAGGAAAATAAAAATAAGAAACAAGTGATAATTTCACCGATGAGTGTGTTACATTATAAGGCACAAAAAGAAAATGACTCTCCCCAGACACAACAGAATATGCTCCAACACATGAACTCATATAAAGAATCTTGCAAACCAAATCCAAAGACGAAAGATAATGACACAGTTTCAAAGAATACTTACTCGCCCCATCCCAGAAGAGGCATGACAGCCCAGAAAGTACCAACTGAATACATAGCGGCAATCAACAAGGTGTAGTAAATGGAAGGCATTCTTTTGTCTGGAATTAGAAACAATAGCATAATTCAATATTACTCATATGGAAAACATCATGAATAGTGTCTCTTTTTTTTTTTACTCTTTCACTTGTTTCAGTCATTTGACTGTGGTCATGCTGGAGCACTGCCTTTAGTCAAGCAAATCGACCCCAGGACTTATTCTTTGTAAGCCTAGTTCTTATTCTATCGGTCTCTTTTGCCAAACAGCTAAGTTACGAGGACGTAAACACACCAGCATCAGCTGTCAAGCGATGTTGGGGGGACAAACACACACACACACAAACATATACATATACATATATACGACGGGCTTCTTTCAGTTTCCGTCTGCCAAATCCACTCACAAGGCTTTGGTCGGCCCGAGGCTATAGTAGAAGACACTTGCCCATGGTGCCACGCAGTGGGACTGAACCATGTGGCTGGTAAGCAAACTAATTACCACACAGCCACTCCTGCACCTCTAGTGTCCTTAAGAAAGTTTGACAAGCATTTAGAATAATATATAACATTAACACAGAAAAACATTTTACAAAAGCACTACTGCAAGGGAATATGGTAATGGATTGTGGAAACCATTGGGTCAAATTGCTGCATTTACCATTAGTTGGAATATTTCCAGGTCCTCCTGAGTCACTTGTCAAGCAGAATCCTAAACAATTCTCATCTCTGCAAGGTACCTCCTCATTTGCCATTACCATGTGGTATGTGGTCAACCAACACAAGCTGTCAACCCAGCCAGATTCTCAGTGAAGATATCTGCGCAGGAGGACAAAGGTTTGGGTCTTTAGGTCTCTGGTCCTCCCTGTTCTGAAGTAAGACTGCGAGACTGGGACACTGTCCAAGACCCTTAGGAGCTGCCTGAACTCCTTTCGTACCAGGACACTTTGCAGGATTATGGATTACCATTGGTTGGATTTTGTATCCAACAAACAACACAACTCAGAAACAGGGATGCATCCTGTTACATGTATGATTTAGGAGCACCAGCTCACACTCTTTGATCAAATCATTAGAGTCATCTTAGACTGTTTGGCCAAATCCTTAGAGCACTGGACAAAAGACCAGCAGTATTATTTTTTTGAATTCAAATCTTACCAGTGTCAACTTTATTTTCTGTTCCTTCTGAGGTCAATAAAATAAAGTACAAGTCAAGTAGCCTAGCATTGGACTCCATTTAGTATTCCCATAAATCAGGAGTTCCCAACATCTTTCATTCTTTTTATCTCCTGGTACCTTTTTGAAGGTGGATTTACCTTCCACTCTGTTTTATTCAGTAAACCATGTGAAAAGCATTCATGTAAGCATATTATTCAATTGGTTCCTTTGATGTTGTAAATGCAATGAAACAAAGCTAGCCAAAGTAAATCAATGAAAACTCTCTTAGCCCTTTGACAACATAGTTAAATTTCAATTATCATCCAAAAAATAACATTGATATTTTCTGCTTCTGCAATACTTTTTCAGTATCTCCTGTAGGTACAATTTTCATATCTATCACCAAAAGTATTTGAATATTGTTCTGTAAGGGAATTTTTGATGAAATATGTGAAAGGAAGGATAGGAAAATATTAGATTTATAAGCCCTAAAATTCACTCCATAATTGCTCACCGGCATATGGCATTGTGGTTAAGAGCGCAAGCTAATAACCCCAAGATTCCAAGTTCGATTCCAGGCAGTAATTATTATTATTATTCAGTAACCTGAATAATAATAATAACAATAATAATTTCAGTGCCGGTGGCACGTAAAAAGTACCCACGTACACTCATGGAGTGGTTGGCGTTAGGAAGGGCATCCAGGCATAGAAACATTGCCAGATCAGACTGGGCCTGGTGCAGCCTTCTGACTTCCCAGACCCCAGTTGCACCTTCCAACCCATGCCAGCATGGAAAGTGGACACTAAACGATGATGATGATGATGAATAATAACATCAGAAAAATACCTTAGGAATGAGAACCCAGTTTCAAATTTCCCCCAGGTCACCTGATGAAGGCTGGAGAGTACATCAGCCAAAATGTATTAACAATAATGTATTAACAATAAACAAGATGAGGACAAATATCCATCAAATGTAAATAATGTACATAATTCCTCATCTCTCAAAGATAGAATTGCATGTGAAACAATTATGAAAATCTGAAAAATTGTCTTTTGTAAAAGGTGTCACTGGGGATGTCTTCACTTCTGGCTGTAAAAGGAGAGGTTGTATAAAACTGCTTTCTGCAGTTAACAGTAGTGAAATTTTTATCAGATATATCCAGTTTCCACATTCAAAGGGTTAAAAAATATGTCTTTGATGTATATTGTTGACGTCTGTATTATAAATATTATAAATGTATGTAATCATCATCATACTTATCCTCATAATAATAATCATCATTTCTACTATAGGCACAAGGCCTGGATTATTGTGGGGAGTGGGGACAATCAATCACATCGACCCCAGTATGCAACTGGTACTTAATTTATCGACCCCATAAAGATGAAAGGCAAAGTCGACCTCGGTGGTATTTGAATTCGGAGCGTAAAGATGGACGAAATACCACTTAGCGTTTTGTCTGGTGTACCAACAATTCTGTCAGCTCACCACCTTAATAATAATAATAATAATAATAATAATAATAAATGCACTGATGCAGTACCAGGCAGTGGCTCTCGTGGATTCTGATCTTAATTGATTGGAAATGTTATCATGTACATTGTTTTGTCTTGGTATAAAAGATGGGCTACAGATTTGCTTGTCAGTTGTTTGACCGTAACCAGTTGAGCATATCCCTTAGTGGCTGATAATATATGCATTTCTGATCATGAGCAGAAGTAGTGGGGGAGCATCATAGCCTAGTGCTGAGAGAGATTCTTAGGGGTTTAAATAATTCACTTCTGGAAAAATGGGTGTTTCGTTCAACATCCTTAAACAACCCTTATTCAGGGACCTTTTGAGCGTGATGGGTTTACTTGACCAGAAGAAAATTGTAACTAGGTCCCACCTGCAAGGTCATGTGCTGTTTATCTTGATATGAGATGATCATGTCGCACACATATGGTTGTGATGCATGTGCCTAGTGTAGTCATGATGGGTATACTGGGTTACGTATATTTTACCCCAATGTCACTTTGATGGCATGCACTGCTCTCTCACTCAATAATAATAATAATAATAATAATAATAATCCTTTCTACTATAGGCACAAGGCCTGACATTTTGTGGAGGAGGACTAGTCAATTACATCAGCCCCAGTGTTTCACTGGTGCTTAATTTATCAACCCCAAAAGGATGAAAAGTAAAGTCGACTTTGGCGGAATTTGAACTCAGAACGTGAAGATAGACGAAATGCCACTAACCGTTTTGTCCGGCATGCTAACAATTCTGTGAGTTCACCGCCTTAATAATATTACTACTACTACTACTACTAATAATAATAATAATAATAATAATAATAATAATAATAATAATAATAATGGTTTGAAAATTTTGGCACAAGGCCAGCAATTTAGAGAGAGTGGGGTGTAAGAGAAATACACTGACCCTAAAGATAAACTAATAATTATTTTATCAACCCTGAAAGGATGAAAAGCAAAGCTGATCCCAGCAGAATTTGAACTCAGAACACAAAGAGAAAGGAAATGCCGCTAAGCATGTTGTCCGCCATGCTAACAATTCTGTCATCTTGTCACCTTACAATGTTAACAATTAATAACATGTACTAATTATATTGTAATTGTACAGATATATTGTTTGGATTAATAAAATAATATGAGATTATATCAACTGCCATCTATTCAAAAGAATTCCTAACTATTAAGTATCAAATCACTGAGTATCTAAAGTAGTTGTTAATTTAAAAAATATTCTGTTATTGATTATTATGATAGCTATAAAATATTGTTATCACTATCATCATCATCACTACCATTGTCATAATTATTGTTACCACCAACACCACACCACCACCACTATTACCATCATCGTCGTCATCATCATCTTCACCACCACCATCAACAGCAGCAACATCACCATCATCACTGTCATCACAGCCAACAACAGTATCAGTGGAGGCGCAATGGCCCAGTGGTTAGAGCAGCGGACTCACAGTCGTAAGAACACGGTTTCGATTCCCAGACTGGGCATTGTGAGTGTTTATTGAGCAAAAACACGTAAGCTCTATGAGGCTCCGATGCAGGGTGGTGGTGAACCCCACTGTACTCTTTCACCACAACTTTCTCTCACTCTTTCTTTCTACTTCTGTCACAAAGCAGAGGTACCATAGTGTAACCCACTATGGTGTGGTAAACTTTCAGACCCTAGTCTAGATTGTGAATCCTCTGTACCCCAGGATGGTTCAGCTCTCCACCTGTTAAAAGCCACCATTTACGAAATGAGGATAACAACGTAGCTTTTGCACCCGTGCAACCGCCAGTTTCGCGTGTGGTGGGTGGATCTTCAAGTTGCCACACGCATTCTTAGTAGCTTAGAGTAGGCTCGAATTAGAGATTATTCTTCGTGACTAATGGCATGAGTCCTGATTGGAAGAAGAAGAAGAAGAAGAAGAAGAAGAAGAAGAAGAAGAAGAAGAAGAAGAAGGAGGAGGAGGAGGAGGTCCAAAACATTAAGACACTTCATATTCCATTTCAGCTTCTCAAGGATTCCACAAGCATATTTGATGACATAAAGAAATGAATGAGTAGGGCACTGCCTTGAAGAGTTTTCACTAAACAAATTGACCACAGTACTTATCTTTTAACGGCTTGGTACTCATTTTGTTGGTTACAGGGACACAAACACACCAACACCAGTTGTCAAGCAGCAGTGAGGGACAAACAAAGACACAGACACACACAGACATTACATTTACCTATATCCTTTTATTTGTTTCAGTCATTTGACTGCGGCCATGCTGGAGCACCACCATGAAAATTGACCCCAGGACTTATTCTTTGCAAGCCTAGTACTTATTCTATCGGTCTCTTTTGCCAAACCAAACCGCTAAGTTACAGGGATGTAAACACACCAGTATCGGTTGTCAAGTGATGTTGGGGGAGGGGGACAAACACAGATACACAATTATATACCTACATATGTATGTATATATATATATATTATCATCATCATCGTTTAACATCCGCTTTCCATGCTAGCATGGGTTGGACAATTTGACTGAGGGCTGGCGAACCAGATGGCTGTCCTTCCTAATGCCAACCACTCCAAGAGTGTAGTGGGTGCTTTTACGTGCCACTGGGATGGGGGCCAGTCAGGCAGTACTGGCAATGACCTCACTTGAATCATTTTACACATCCCACTGGCACAGGGACCAGTAAGGTGATGCTGGTAATGATCCCGCTCGAATGGTGCCTTTTACGTGCCACCGGCACGGAAGCCAGTTAGCCACTCTGGCAACGATCACACTCGGATGGGGCTCAAGTGCCAGTAAGGCAATGCAGGTCATGATCACACTTGAATGTTGCCTTTTATGTGCCACTGGTACGGAAGCTGCTTAGCCGCTGCTCTGTCAACGATCACACTTGCATGGTGCTCTTTGCTCCTTGCTAGCATGGATGCCAGTCATCGAATTTGATATATATATATATATATATAACGGGCTTCTTTTCATTTTCCATCTACCAAATCCACTCACAAGGCTTTGGTCGGCCCGAGGCTATAGTAGAAGACACTTGCCCAAGGTGCCACGCAGTGGGACTGAACCCGGAACCATGTGGTTGGTAAGCAAGCTGCTTACCACACAGCTACTCCTGTGCCTATGGCTGCTTACCACACAGCCACTACTGTGTCTATGAATGTTTATAAAACATAGAATTCCTGTCAAACCTGAAGAGTCTTATAATTATCTCTACCACCATCACTGTTATTATTACTACCACCATTACTATCCCTACTACTACCATTAATATCACTAACACTACTATCACTACTACAACTGTCCCTATCCCTAACATATTATCAGCGAGTGAACAAAGAAGCAGCTACATGGTTGCTCAACTCGCTAGATATAGCAGCCAATTCTCCCTCATATTACACACCCTTTCATCTTAGTAAAAGAAGAGCATATTGAACAAAAGAGCCCTAGATTTTCAAAACGACGGGATGGTCATGGCTGGAACATCTTCAATCAATTGATCTGATTGATAAATGCTAACCTCTTCCACTATATCTAGTCAATGAAAACCTCTCTATACAGTCATTTAAAATGCTGGCAAAGTACAGCCAAATCTCCCTCAAATCACTCACCATACAGTCTAAGAAGAAAATACAGAATAATGCAGTCTGGGATAAATTAACTCTTTAGTATTCAAACCAGACATATCCAGCCCAAATATTCAATGTTTTTATATACACATACATACATATATATATATATATATATATATTATATATATATATATATATATATATATATATATATATATAGGCGTAGGAGTGGCTGTGTGGTAAGTAGCTTGCTTACGAACCACATGCTTCCGGGTTCAGTCCCACTGTGTGGCACCTTGGGCAAATGTCTTCTACTATAGCCTCAGGCCGACCAAAGCCTGGTAAGTGGATTTGGTAGACGGAAACTGAAAGAAGCCCGTCGTTTTTATATGTACATATATATATATAGATATATATGTGTGTGTATATGTTTGTATGTCTGTATATGTCCCCCCAACATCGCTTGACAACCGATGCTGGTGTGTTTACGTCTCTGTAACTTAGCAGTTCGGCAAAAGAGACTGATAGAATAAGTACTAGGCTTACAAAGAATAAGTCCTGGGGTCAATTTGCTCGACTAAAGGCGGTGCTCCAGCATGGCCACAGTCACATGACTCAAACAAATAAAAGAGTAAAACTAGCCAGATCCAGCCTCTCACACCTACCCTACAGTGTCATTCTAAAAGTAAACAATCACATCATTGAAATCTCAAAGCTACAAAATTATTCATGGTTTATTCAAAACAATGTGAATGAATAAGTATTACATTTGATAGAGTAATCTGGATGCCAAAGGGTTAAGCATAGTAAAGATGATAAGATGGCCAAAGTGTTATGTGTTTGATCACAGATTCATTGAGTGAGGATGGACTTCGAACTAAACAGTAACCCCATCACCACTAACTCAATACTAAAAGCAACACTGCCATAGTAATCATATTTGTTATATAAGCTATCAAAAGGTTCATTTACACACCAAATAAGGTTAATACAATCAACATTCAGAAGTAGCTTACTTGTTAATAGGATTAGAGCTTTAGATTCATTGAGGTGGAAGTATTTTTGAATTCAAATCTGATCAAATACTTTCATACATTCAAACACACAAATAAAAAAAACCCAGTGTGTCCTCTAAGTTTTTTTGTGAGTATGCATAGAAATTTGCTTTTGTGAGGTGGCGAGCTGGCAGAACCATTAGCATGCTGGGCAAAATGCTTAGCGGTATTTTGTCTGCAGTTACATTCTGTGTTCAAATTCCACCGAGGTCGACTTTGCCTTTCATCCTTTCGGAGTTGATAAATTAAGTACCAGTTACACACTGGGCTCGATGTAATCGACTTAATCCCTTTGTCTGTCCTTGTTTGTCCCCTCTATGTTTAGCCCCATTGTGGGCAATAAAGAAATAAGAAATTTGGTTCTGTATAAATTTTGTCTTTCTTTACAGAATGTGTACACATCAATTATGATATAAACATCTTTAAATAGGATAAGGAGTGGTTGTGTAGTAAGTAGCTTGCCTACGAACCACATGGCTCCGGGTTCAGTCCCACTGTGTGGCACCTTGGGCAAGTGTCTTCTACTATAGCCTCGGACTGACCAAAGCCTGGTGAGTAGATTTGGTAGATGGAAACTGAAAGAAGCCTGTCATATATATGTATATATATGGATTCCTCCTTTTCGCCTTCGGCCCAGTGCGTCCATGCTGCCAACAAAGCACGCGGAATTCTGTTCTTGATTCGACGGTCATTCGGAATGCTCACAGCAGCCATATTCCTACCGCTCTATGTCATGCTGGTGAGACCCTTATTGGAGTACGGGATTCAAGCCTCTTCTCCTTATCTCCTCAAAGACATACAGCATCTCGAAAGAGTCCAGAAGCTGGCTACCCGCATGGTTCATGGTCTCAAGAATTTGTCTTATGAAGAAAGGCTGAAGACACTCGACCTTTATTCTCTAGAAAAACGCTGTCGCCGTGGTGATCTCATTCTCCCTCACAACATCATAAGCGGAAAGTGTAACGTCTCGAAAGAGCTGTTCTTCACTCCTGCTCCAGAGCGTCGGCTGCAGGGTCATTCCGAAAAGCTCTATCTGCGACGACTTCATCTCAATCAAATAAGAGGGGCTTTCTCCGTCCGGGTTGCGGATCCGTGGAACAAGCTGCCAGATGAGATGGTGAAGATGCCAGATGAGATGGTGAAGATGCCGATGACCACTTTGTTCAAAGTCTCCCTTGACCTCAAATGGCCTGAACTCTTTACATGAACACCACCCTGTACATAACTACATGGCCTTGCTTTTTGCTTTTTGAGCCAAAAATTAATTAACTAACTAACATATATATATGTATGTGTGTGTGTATACGTTTGTGTCTGTGTTTGTCCTCCAGCATCGCTTGACAACCGATGCTGGTGTGTTTACATTTACGTAACTTAGCGGTTCAGCAAAAGAGACCAATAGAATCAGTACTAAGCTTACAAAGAATAAGTCCTGAGGTCAATTTGCTCGACTAAAAGGCAGTGCTCCAGCATGGCCACAATCAAATGACTGGAACAAGTAAAAGAGTACTGAAACTTTCCATGAATAGCCTGATGTCCTATGCAAAACAGAACAAAAATATAGAAGGAAGAAGAGAACAGAAGGAACAGAAAAGAAGCGGACTCTGCTAGTCACAGCAAAGGCAACCCATCTCAGAGAATGGTAACTCTAAATAAAACTAGTATAGCCTACAGAGACCATTTAACCCCTTAATATTAAACTATAACTACAAAAGTTTGGACCATAATCATAATGTTAAATACATTTACCATGTTTATCATAAACTTGGAGACTGGACGTTGTAATTATAAATTTGGACATTACCAGCAAACACACTTGAACAATGTAATCATGGGCATTATCATTAAACATTGAGCATTACTATCATAAAAATTGGACGTTATCAGCACAGAGCTTAGCACTGCAATAATGAAAATGAATGTTATCATCACACACTGGAGCACAGTAATCACAAATATCAACATTATCAAACACCTGAGCAATGTTTTTACGAAAGCAAACATTACCACTACACATCAGAGCATTGGAGTTACAAATATGGATATTATTATCACATATCTAAACACTAATTACAAAATGTAAATATAACATTATACATCTGAGAAAATAAGTACAAAAATGTAACAAAATACTCACAGAATTCTCTATGGCAAGTAGCAATATATCGTTCAATACAAAATGCAAACAGCATCCATATGTGGGAAATTCCAACAACAAATCCAATAAATCCATAGAAGTGGCAGCCAAAATTTCCAAAAAGCCATCTGCAGAAATACAAGGAACAATGATTATTTCTGCTCAATAGAGAACTTACCATTATGCTATAGAAATGATTAAAAAAAAATTAGGTAAAAATCACATGAAGTTTTGCATTTTTATTTTTCATTTCATTAAGACTTATTATCAAAGTAATTGTTTAGTTTGTTTTAAAGACCAGGAATGGTGAAAGGAAAAGTTGGCCGCCTCAGGATTTGAACTCAAGTCTGGAAAAATATTCCAAAGCAATTTTTTTCTGATGTTCTAATAATTCTGCTAGCTCACAAATGTATATTTTCTATTCTTGAACCCGTTGCTATGATGGTAAAGGGACCTTACTGAACTGAAAGATACAAAACCCAATAAAAGTTCTACAGAGAAACAGAATCACAAAAAAATACTGCAACTTTAAAATATTCGAAGAAAGAAAAATTCAGGTGAACCTGGAATGGAAGATAGCAGTCTATTGATTAAGAAAAACCTTCAGTTAAATCCCTGCTACAGGTACAATATCACTCTAGATCATATATATTATAATATTATTCATATGTATTATAACTATTGTATTGTAGACCTCCAGGTATGCATTGCTGAATTCTTCTAGTTTCCAGGCCTTCAAAAAGATACCATCCAGACTACAAGCTTCACCAGCCTGGACTGATTTGCTGTCTATCAGTGGTGAAAGAACCCTTCCTTATGTAAAGTTCTTCAAGAAAGACTATATCAATATTGCTCTCAGTGATTTCTGGAGGTTTACCTAGGTCTTCAAAGCACTTTTTCTATAATCCAATCATCTCTCATTTCTATTATCCAATCCTCTCTCAGAGCCTTTAGTCTGGAAATATTTCACTTCTTCCATCCATTTTATTTACTGCTTTTTATGCAAGTCTTCAAAGCTGCAGTTGAATTAATTTTAATTTATGGTTCAATAAATGGACAGTTACAGCTTCCACAAAGAAAACTCAACTCTAAATGGCACATGCACCAGAATGCTCCATGTAGTTCTAAATATCTCATGGCATCAATACATAAATAATAAAGAATATAGTAGGACATCCCATATATCACAGAGACAATATGAAAACACAGGCTGAGATTTATTGCTCACAGCTGTTGTAACAAGGAGGGGCTAGGAGCTGAAGACCTTCGGTGACGACCTTCTCATGGTAAACAGGGAAAAGGTAGACCAGTAAAAAAGACTACAAAAGCCAATTGCTTGAAAACATTGGATGCACCACCCAAGATCTTTAAAATGCCAAGGACAACAGAAAGGAATGGAAGACACATGTCAGGAATGCCAAGAAATTTTCACTCTACTAACTATGGTTATTGTTGATGTTATTATATTATATAATAAATATTATATTATATCATGAGCATGGCTCAATGGTTAGAGTGTCAGGCTCATAATCATGAGGTAGTGAGTTAAATTCCTGGACAGGGCTGTGTGTTGTGTTCTTAAGCAAAACACTTTATTTGATGTTATTCCAGTTCACTCAGCTGTAGAAATGAGTTGCAACATCACTGGTGCTAAGCTGTATTAGAAAGGATCACAAAAGTACAGCTCCCAAAATTACTACAGAGCTTAATGACAACCTCGAGAACCCAGTTTCCACAAAAACTGTTTACTGGGAGCTGCACAAAGCCAGATTTCACAGGAGGGCTGCAATCAGAAAATCACTACTTTCAAAAGCAAACGTTGCAAAGCATTTAGAGTGGAGTAAAAACCTACAGAATTGATCCCTAGAGCAGTGGAAGAATGTTATTTTCTCAGATGAGACATCCCTTACCTTATTTCCGACCACCAGCTGAGTATACATGTGGAGACAGCCAAAAGAAGCATTTGACCCAGACTGCCTTCTTCCAACTACTGAACATGGAGGAGGATCTGTGATGATCGGGGGGGGGGGGCTATATCTTAGAAATCCACTGGCCCAGTGGTTTCCCTTCATGGCAGAATTAATAGTCAAGACTATTTAAGCATTTTATCTGATCAAATTCATCCTATGGTTGTGGAACTGTTTCCAGAGGGAAATGCAATCTTTCAGGATGATAATGCACCAATTCACACAGCTAAAGTTATTACAGAATGGTACGAGGAACCTTCTAGTGAAGCTGAACATCTTATCTGGCCACCACAGTCTCCAGATCTCAAAATTATGGAACATTTATGGTACATTTTAGAAAAACAAGTAAAGAGTCGATATCCTCCACCATCATCACTATAAGAACTGGAGACTATTTTAGCTGAAGAATGGACAAACATTCCTTAGGAAACAATTCAAACTTTGTACGAGTCCATACCTAATAGAATTCAAGCTATAATTACTGCCAAGGTGGTCCTACTCTATATTAAAATAAATTTGTTTGAAATTTTAAGGTGTTTCCATTATTTTGTCCAACCCCTGTATATCATATCAAGGCAGCAAACTGACAGAATTGTTAGTACACCAGGCAAAATACTTAGCGGCTTTCCTCCAGCTCTTTAGATTCTGAGTTCAAATTCTACCAAGGCTAACTTTGCTTCTATCCTTTGGGAGTTGATGAAACAAGTACTAGTTACACACTGGGGTTGATGTAATCAACTCATCCCCACCTCCCCCAAGCTGCCGTTGTGGAAAAAATTTTAAATATATTATATTTATTATATTTTATTATATTACAGATAGACTAACAGACAGATATACCAGGTGACCCATTATTCAAATATAAATTGAAACATTGTTAGTCATAAAAACAGATGCAAATGCTATACTACACTTCCTAACATTCTTTTGTTTTATTGTTTACTCATAATTAAATGTGGCAGCTCAAACAAAATGTGAACAAATTGTAGAATTGAAAATGGCTGGCATATAGAACAGTAGAGTGATAAAACAGTTGGGAAAATATAAAGGGCTATGGTGAATACAAACGGTAGCCATTTTGAATTGTAAGTTTATGTGAAAATATTGTGAATAAATATAAAAATGAGTCTGAAAACTTTCATTAACCAAAACCTAAAACTTTTTATTTTATCTTGGTATCTCCCTAGACACAGCAAAATTTTTATTTTAGGATAAAATGAATGAGTAAATATATATGCCATGCCTGGTACTATATACTCTTTTACTCTTTTACTTGTTTCAGTCACTTTGACTGTGGCCATGCTGGAGCACCACCTTTAGTCGAGCACATCGACCCTAGGACTTATTCTTTGTAAGCCTAGCACTTATTCTATCGGTCCCGTTTGCCAAACCGCTAAGTTACAGGGACGTAAACACACCAGCATCGGTTGTCAAGTGATGTTGGGGAGGCAAACACAGTCACACAAACATATACACACACATACATACATATATATATATATATATATATATATATATATATAAAACGGGCTTCTTTCAGTTTCCGTCTACCAAATCCACTCACAAGACTTTGGTCGGCCCGAGGCTATAGTAGAAGACATTTGCCCAAGGTGCCATGCAGCAGTGGGACTGAACCCGGAACCATGTGGTTGGTAAGCAAGCTACTTACCACACAGCCACTCCTGTGCCTATTGGTTAACATTTTAGTTACCTAAGGTCATGTTGACAAAAACTGTAGAGAAGCCAGTATAAAATTTATTTGTTTTTTTTCTTTTCAGTGTCAATATACTGTATTTTAACATGTATAAGGAACCCATTTTTGTCAAAAATTAGGTTAAAAAAGTATGGGAGTTTCTTATACATGGATAGTATTATAATCCCTTAGAAAACCTTTTCTCCAAATTTTAAGTCCCCAAAATTAGGGGATTCCTTACACATGTTAAAATACTGTAATATTTACTAGTGATATATTGAAGAGAGCTGCCATTTAACTCAACAGCTTCTTATAAAAATTCTAGAGTTGGTCTTGTTTCTACTGTTCTACTGATTCTACCTTCACTTTAATATAATCACAATAACAAAAATATGAACAACAGCTATGGTATATAACATATAAATATATAGGCGTAGGAGTGGCTATGTGGTAAGTAGCTTGCCTACGAACTACATGGTTCCGGGTTCAGTCCCACTGCATGGCACATTGGGCAAGTGTCTTCTACTATAGCCTTGGGCCAACCAAAACCTTGTGAGTGGATCTGGTTGATGGAAACTGAAAGAAACCGTCGTATGTGTGTGTGTGTGTCTGTGTTTGATGCCCCAACAACCGATGCTGGTGTGTTTATGTCCCCATCCTCGACTAAACGCAGTGCTCCAGCATGGCAGCATTCAAATGACTGAAACAAGTAAAAGAGTAAAAGAGTAATTATAGACAAACTTACCTTCCAGCAATACTTGAAGATGAATTCAGAGGAAATCCAATATTGACCAAAGCACTTGTCAGAAGGAAGTAGATCAACATGCTGTACTTCCTTCGAGGTTGTGTATTCTGCCTTGCCAAAACAATTGCTGCAAGTCCATTGGTTGCGAAAGCCGTTACACCTGTTTCAATAAGAAATATATAAATAGGGGAAACAAATTAGTAAAATAATATTAATATTATTAGCTTTTCAAATTTTGACTACATCTATCATACTACTGCAATCATTATTATAATTCTGTTGTGTTTGAGGAGAGTCATTTTCTTTTTGTGCCTTATAATTTAACACACTCACTGGTAAAATTTCCACTTATTTTTATTTTCCTAAAATTTTCATTGCGTCTTGCAACCTTTTCAATAGTCTTGACTATTTAAAAGGTTGCCAGACGCAATGAAAATTTTAGGAAAATAAAAATAAAGAATAAGTGGAAATTTTACCGATGAGCATGTTAAATTATAAGGCACAATAAGAAAATGACTCTCCTCAGACACAACAGAATATGCTTCAACACACGAACTCACATAAAGAATCTTGCAAACCAAATCCAAAAACGAAATTATTATAATTATTATCATCAAATCTTATGAGTGGATTTCATTGTCAGAAAACTGAAAGAAGTCTGGAGAATCTGTGTGTGCGTGTGTGTGTGTGTGTGTGTGTGTGTGGTGTGTGTGTGCCTGTGTGCATACCTGTGTCTGTGTCTGTGCATGTGTGTGTGTTGTCCTGTCATGATGTGATGGCTGTAAATTAGCATCACCATCATACAAGCGATGTTGTTTATTTCCAGACTGCCATGAAAAATATTTTCTGGCCTTTGCCCATCATCATCATCTGCTTCATTCATATTCACAAGAATAATTTCCAGAACATGACACAAACATTGTAGAACAACCCACAGATAAATAAACACAATAATGCAGACATATAGACACATACAAACACATATATACTGCACACACACACACACACATGCATTTTTTAATCGGTTTTATTTTTAACCAGCAGAAACTTACAACTGACTCTCTTGCACTATTCTACAGATTAAAAATAAAAGATGATATACATACTGTATATTTCCATTTGAGTCTCTGATGAAGCTATAAAGTGTTACTCAGACACTCAACTAGGAGTACAGTGCATCTTATAGTGAAACAGCTGTAAGCTAATAAAGTTTGTGTCATTTATTCCTTTGTCATCTCTTTTCTTTTATACATACATATTGGGTCATCCCATAAATAATGCTGTTTTTTTCAACTGCATGAACTAAGAGAGGGATGGGATAAACTACCTGCATCAACCTGCTATAAAAGCAGTAATTTTACCTTGTGCTTATTCTTAGTACAAGTTTTGAAGAGTGCAGTTCGATTTTAACAGTTGTTTTTTCAAAGCTATTAAGGAAGTGACAATGGGGCATATTCGCCATGTTTTGCTTTATGAGTTCAATAAGGCAACAGCACAACGGAAAGTGCAAGGAATATTAATGCAGTATATGGGGATCAGACAATAAGTGTATGCCAGTATCAACAATGGTTCCAGAAATTCTGAGCCGGAAACCACAGCCTAGAAGACAAGCATCATTCTGGAAGATCTGTAGAGCTTGATGAGGACACCCTGCAAACCCTAGTGGAACAAAATCCCATTGTAACTGTTGAGGAACTAGCGGAGAAGCTTGGATTTGATCATTCAACTATTCATCAACGCTCACATTAGAAGAAAAATTACCATCTTTGATTTCAAGACAAAAAGTGTTCCTCTATCAGGATAAGGATTGGCTACATACAGCAAGGATGACATTCCAAAGGCTGGAGCAGTTTGAATGGGAAACGATGACCCACCCACCATATTCGCCAGACATTGCCCCATCTGGTTATCATTTATTCCAGTCTTCAAAATCATTTGGACAGAAAAAATATGAATTCTGTAGATGAGGTCAGAACAGTACTGGAGGAGTACTTTTCATTAGGGACAAGTGAATTTTGGAAGAGGAGCCTTGCAAGTCTACCAAATAGATGGAAGAGCATTGTAGAAAATGAAGGAGAGTATATTTTAGATTAAAAAAGAACTTTGATTATCTTAATTTTGAAAAATAAAAGAAGTATAAAAAACCGCATTATTTATGGGTTGACCCAATACATATATATATAAATTTAAAATAGGATAAAATCTTTATAAGAATTTATCAAATAGTCAGCGTGAAAAACCTCATAAGGGAAAACTATAATTATTCCCTTTAAATATATTTATTTATATTAAGGGCATTAATACGCATAAATGTCTCACACTATAAGGGACTCTTAAAGTCTGATATGCAGCTGAATCTGTTTTTAAGGAGCTCGCTTCTAGAGTTGCATTCCCTCGAGTTCGGTACACTGTATTTATTATGGTAGTTTTGACTTTAAGAGTCCCTCATAGCATGAGGCATTTATGTGTATTAATGCCCTTAATATAAATTTTTAAAAAATTTATATATATATATATATATATATATAAAAGAGAGAGAGAGATAGGCAACAGTCTAGTTCCATACAAAATGAACCTGAATCATATATTTAGATGCTTAAAGTAACAAATCCATTAGTCCATTCAATAACGAATTTTGAACCTTTCTTAAAAGTATCTGCACTGATGCTATCACATGTGAATATGCTTACCTCATTCAGTGCATTGATAGATCTAAGTTGATTCCTGTAAACTAAATTTCGATGACCCCTACCCATAAGAAAAAAAAAAAAGAAAAAAGCAAGGTGTAACTCAAGGTGGTCATTCAATTATACCACCTCTGCTTGTCCACCTTCTTGGAAAGTTTTATCAAAAATAATTCTTCACACAAATAGCAAAATGGGATGAAGCAGCATCTGGTTGAAACCATATTTTATGTTATTCTGACAAAGGAATTTCAGAATAAGAAAATACTGCATCATAGGACATATGTTCCTTTGATTACATTATTGTCAAAAAAACGTGTACTGAATAATCTTTCACCAAATACCCTTGTCCAAACCACAATTCTTGGATCAGAAGTATAGATACATACATACATACATACATACATACGTACATATATATGTGTGTGTGTGTGTGTGTGTGTGTATGATTTTGAATGTGTGAATATAATGATTGACAAACGAACAGGAGTTACATAATTACCCCTGACTCTGATGAAGCTATGAGATGTCTCGCTGACACTTAACTCAGGATACACAGTAGGGTGAGGGTGGAGTGAAAATAAAAAATTATGGAAATTGAAAATGCCTGAGGACTAAAATGCTGCTATATTTGATTACTAGAAAAATGCTAAATTTTTGCTGAGATCAGTCAAGGGCATTTACTCCCTCAAGCCCCCTAAATTCCGAAAATGGGGGATTTTTGTAAATTTTTTACAATAGCGGAGTTTGGGGAGTTTGAGGAAGTAAATAAGTAAGGAGTGATCTAAGCGAAAATTTAGCGTCAGGCATTATCAATTTCCATAACTTTTTATTTTCACTCCACCCTAACACACATGTATGTGTGCGTGGGTATATAGATTGTGTAATCTAGGATAGCAGGAAAATAAAAAATTGTGAAAACTGAAAATGCCTGAGGCCTAAAATCTTGCTATATATTATTACTAGAAAAATGCAAAATTTTTGCTTAGATCAGTCAAGGACATTTACTACCTCATACACCACAAACTCTGCTATTGTAAAAAAAATATACAGGAATAGACGTAGGAGTGGCTGTGTGGTAAGTAGCTTGCTTACCAACCACATGGTTCCGGGTTCAGTCCCCCTGTGTGGCACCTTGGGTAAGTGCCTTCTACTACAGCCTCGGGCTGATCAAAGCCTTGTGAGTGGATTTGGTAGACGGAAACTGAAAGAAGCCTGTCATATATATATATATATATATATAAGTATGTATGTATGTGTGTGTATATGTTTGGGTGTCTGTGTTTGTCCTCCCAACATCGCTTGATAACTGATGCTGATGTGTTTACGTCCCTGTAACTTAGCAGTTCGACAAAAGATACTGATAGAATAAGTACTAGGCTTTCAAAAAATAAGTCCTGGGGTTGATGTGCTTGACTAAAGGTGTGCTCCAGCATGGCCACAGTCAAACGACTGAAACAAGTAAAGAGTAAAAGAGAAAAGAGAGAGAGAAATCCCCCATTTTCAGAGTTTAGTGGGCTCGAGGGAGTAAATGCCCTTGATAGATCTCAACAAAAATTTTGTATTTTTCTTGTAATTAAGTATAGCAACATTTTATCTCTCAGGCATTTTCAATTTCCACAATTTTTTTTTATTTTCACTCCACCCTAATACACAGTTCCTTATAGCCAAAACAGCTATAAGCTAATGAAATTGATTATTAACCTCCTCTTCTTTAGTCAGTCATTATTAGTATTACATTCTTCTAGGTACTTCTGATTCATATAAGTCCAGAGTGGAGGACATAAATAAATTCACACCTTCTAAGTACAGAAGCATGGTAATATTGTACATTACAAGGATAAGCATATGGGATTCTAATAATTGCTTGTTGGTAGTGCTATGGCAAAGAATATATTTATATCAGCCCCACAATGTGACAACTTGGACAAACGTCTTCTACAAAGTCTTGTGAGTGGATGTAGTAGACAGAAACTGAAAGAAGCCTGGCATGTGAGTGTGTGTATGTGTGTGTTGTGTGTTTGTGTCTGTGTTGGGTCCCCCACCACTACCTGACAAATGGTATTGTTGTGTTTACATTCCTACAACTTAGCGGTTCAGCAAATGAGACAAATACAATAAATACCAGGCTTTAAAAAATGGTACTGAAGTCGATTCATTTGACTAAACATTCACAGTGCCCCAGAATGGCCACAATGTAATGATG
The DNA here is from genome assembly GCF_006345805.1 of Octopus sinensis. NCBI lineage: Eukaryota > Metazoa > Mollusca > Cephalopoda > Octopoda > Octopodidae > Octopus > Octopus sinensis. The sequence goes on from NC_043002.1 coordinate 72,607,322, forward strand.
GAAACAAGTAAAAGACATTATATAGGTGCAGGAGTGGCTGTGTGGTAAGTAGCTTGCTTACTAACCACATGGTTCCAGGTTCAGTCCCACTGCATGGCACCTTGGGCAAGTGTCTTCTACTATAGCCTCGGGCCAACCAAAACCTTGTGAGTGGATTTGGTAGACGGAAACTGAAAGAAGTCCTTCATATATATATATATATACCACTGCAAGGCACCTTGGACAAATGTCTTGTCTAAGGAGCTGACCAGAGCCTTGTGAGTAGATTTGGTATACAGAAACTGAAAGAAGTTTGTTATTTATATATTATCTCACCTTGTTTTGACAGCCTACCATGGTTGTAAACAAGCATCGTCATCATGCAGACAGACTGTGTTGATTTGATGGAGGGAGTGAGCCAATGTACAGCATAATCATTTGATCGCTATGAACAAATCATTTGCACAAACAGTTCAGTAAACCAGTGGGTCAATATGATAATGAGTTCTATTGAAGAACCCTCATCTGTCATTTACGATATATTTATATATAAATATGTGTGTGTGTGTATCTATATATTTTTCTTTTTCTTTTATTCTTTTATTTGTTTAGTCATTTGACTGCGACGTGCTGGAGCACCACCTTTAGTCAAGCAAATCGACCCCAGGACTTATTCTTTGTAAGCCTAGTACTTATTCTATCAGTCTCTCTTGCCAAACCGCTAAGTGACGGGGACATAAACACACTAGCATCGGTTGTCAAACAATGTTGGTGGGACAAACACAGACACACAGATACTTGTCCAAGGTGCCTTGCAGTGGTACTCAACTCAAAACCACATAATTGGAAAATATGTATACAGCCATTACAATTGCAGAATTCGAGAATGACATTCGGTTTCTATGAGCACATAGTTTCTTATGAAAACATGCAGTCTTTTATAAAAACATGAAGTTTTTATCAACTCAAGTTGTCTTTAAGAACATGTTCAGTCACTTTATGAATGAAAACTGTTTCTGTGAAAACATTGTTTCTATGAACACAAGCAGGTTCTCTGAATACAGATGATCTCTATGAATGCTTAAGCCTATATCTCTATAAACACAGTCAATTTCTATGGTCTCTCTATCTCATAGTGACACCTGCAGTCACTATGAACTATATACAGTTTCTATGAACACATGCAGTAATTTATAAGTATCAGGTCATCCCATAAGTTCTGTCCGAATTTTGAATAAAGAAAACAAGTGATCAAATGTTATATATAATTTAAATTTAATCCTCAGTGCACTTTCCTTGATTATCTATGACTTCCTTCCATCTATTTACAAGCTTTTTAATCCCATCAATGTAAAATTCTTTTGGTTTCAAAGCGAAGAACTCTGAAATGTCAGTTTTGACCTCCTCCTGGCTTGCAAAAGTTATGTCCCCCAAATGATTCTGTAAACTACGAAACAAATGGTAGTCTGAAGGAGCAAGGTCAGGAGAATAAGGTGGATGAGGAATTTTTTCCCAACCAAGCTCTTCGATCTTCTGTGATGTGATCTTTGCAGTGTGGGGTCATGCATTGTCCTGATGAAACATCACTCCTTTTCGATTCACTAAAGTGGGTCTTTTTTTCCTTCAAAGCTTGTTTCAAACGCTCTAATTACTGACAGTAGATATGAGCATTGATTGTTGCATTAGGTGGTAACAATTGAAAGTGAATTACTCCTTTGCAATCCCACCAGATAGAGAAAAGAACCTTTTCCCATGAAGTTCTTGGTTCTAGTTGGGTTTTTTTCACTTTTACCAAACCACTGTTTACGACATTTAACATTTCGATAGAAGATCCATTTTTCGTCACCAGTCACAAGTCTATCCAAAAAGGGTGAGATGAGTTCGCATGAATGGAGGGAAGAGCAGATGTCAACTCAGGATTTGTGGTTGCTTTCAGACAATTCATGAGGCACCCATTTTCCAAGTTGTTGAAGATGGCAATGAACAGTTGAATGGCTTGAACTAAGCTTTATTGCCAATTCTTCAACTGATAATGCAGGAGTTTCTTCAAGTAATGCCTCAAGGAGCTTATTATCAAACTCAACCAGACATCCTGTTCGATCTTCATCTTCAAGGCTGAAATCTCGATTTCTGAATTTTGCAAACCATCTTCTGCAAGTTCTTTCATTCAAGCATTCTTTCCCATAAACTGAGTGTATGTTTTGAGTCGCTTCAGCTGCAGAGTTTCCTTTTTTGTATTCATAAAGTATTATGTGCCTTAAATGCTCATTGGATACTTTCATGTTAGAAAGGGTTTTAATCAAAGAAATTTTAATTCTATTATTCTGTAAAATATTATTTATTTAGTTTAAATGTACACAAATCCATAAAAATAATTTTTAATTCCATTAGACATTCTAAAATACTATTAAATTTCATTCAATTTTAAAAAAGGTAAAATTGGACAGAACTTATGGGATGACCTGATACATGCAGTCTCTACATATACTGGTAGTTTCTATAAATGTATGGTGTCTTTATGAACACATACAACCTCTATAAACACATGAGCACAAGCAGACTGTGAACATATGTAGTCTCTATGAACACATGCAGTTTTTATGAACACGTACGGTTTTTTTTATAAACATGTATGAATATACTTTGTCTTTATGAATGCATGCATTCTCCATGAACATATGTAGTCTATGTACACATGCACTCACAATGAACTAATCGCAGGTTCTATATAAATATGCATTCTGCAAGAATGTATGCAGTCTCTATGAATATTATACATAGGTGCAGGAGTGGCTGTGTGGTAAGTAGCTTGTTTACCAACCACATGGTTCTGGGTTCAGTCCCACTGCGTGGCACCTTGGGCAAGTATCTTCTACTATAGCCTCAGGCCGACCAAAGCCTTGTGAATGGATTTGGTAGACAGAAATTGAAAGAAGCCCATCGTATATATGTGCATGTGTGTATATATATATATATATATATATATGCTCTATATATATATATATGCTCGAAATGTAAAAGACTTTTTCAATTCCCGAGCGTTATATTAATACATCTCTTTGTTTTCTACACCACCTGTCTTCATAGTTTGTTTTTTTGTGAATTCTCCCTATATATATATATATATATATATATATATATGTATGTATGTGTGTGTACATGTTTGTGTGTCTGTGTTTGTCCCCCCAACATCGCTTGACAACTGATGCTGGTGTGTTTACGTCCCTGTAACTTAACGGTCCAGCAAAAGAGACTGATAGAATAAGTACTAGGCTTACAAAGAATAAGTCCTGGGGTCAATTTGCTCGACTAATGGCGGTGCTCCAGCATGGCCACAGTCAAATGACTGAAACAAGTAAAAGAGTATAGACCAAATATCTGCCAGCATAAAATATGCAACCAGAAGAAAAACAGAAAACACACAAACACACATATGTATGTATGTATGTATGCATGTATGTATGTATGTATACACACGATTAACTATGGGATTATAAATGCAGACATTCTAGCTGAAATAATTGCATGTAAAACAATAAAAAAAGTCATGATAGAGTAGCAGACAGGAGAGCTTGATAATTCCCTTTGGAGCCTGTGTCATTTAATATCTGTTGCTGTTAGGCGTACCATGTTTTCTTGAAGTTTGGTCTGTAGTTTGCTTTTGGAGATAATCATAATGGTGTTTTGTTGTTGTTGTTTGCTCTAATTGAGGGTTACATACTCAGTGACCTGAGAGCTTTATAGAAATCAAAAAATAAATATGTTCACATCTTTAGTTCATCGTCATTATCATCATCATCATCATCATCATCATCGTTTTAATGCACACTTTGCCATGCTTGTCTGGGTCAGACAATATTTATTGAAGCAGATTTTCTACAGCTGGGTGTCCTTTCTGTCACCAACCCTAAGCAAATACACATCTAAAACACACACATACAAACATACATACACACAGACATAAGATCAATTCCCATATAGATGCAGAACAGACCTTGGAGTGAAAAGGGAAGTCACTTCAGGAATCTTGCAAACTAAACACGAAAATGAAGTGTATGACCTTTGAACATTGGGCCTCACAGAAGCAATGACGAAAGACTGAGACCTCTGGAGATATGCTATGACTGAAAAGGCCTGGCAAATAAAGTGAGTTCACAGCTGTAACCTACACCGGTGTCGCATAACCAACCCACTCAAAAGTACCTTGGATCATAGAGTGACATGCTGTGCTTGAGGAGACCTATTGAGTCAAGTACATCAAAATCAAAATCAAATGGAAAATGTAGTTGTGATCCCTGTGCTGGTGGCACGTAAGAAGCATCATCCGAACATGGCCAATGCCAGTGCCACCTTGACTGGCTTCCGTGACAGTGGCATGTAAAAAGCACCAACCGGTCATGGTCGTTGCCAGCCTCCTCCGGCCCCTGCGCTGGTGGCACGTAAAAAGCACCCACTACACTCTCAGAGTGGTTGGCGTTAGGAAGGGCATTCAGCTGTAGAAACACTGCCAGATCTGACTGGAGCCTGGTGCAGCCTCCTGGCTTCCCAGACCCCATTTGAACCGTCCAACCCATGCCAGCATGTAAAACGGACGTTAAATGATGATGATGATACACACACACTTAATGTGTGTGTGCATATATATATATATATATATATATATATATATGCTGGTAACGCCTGGGGCTGCACCAGGCTCCATTGTCTGTTCTAGTATTGTCTTTACAGCTGGATGCCTTCCTAATGCCAGTCACTCCACAAAGTGTACTGGGTGCTTTTTACATGGCGCCAGCACCGGTATCAATTCTTTTATGGCAAACAAGTCTTTTTGAGTATAGCAGTGCGAAAGATATCTCAGTCCTTATTCATCTGAGTGTCTTGAGAAATATTAATATTTGTATCTCTTTCTCTCTTTCTCTCTCTCTCTGTATATATATATCATCATCATCATCATCATTATCATCATCGTTTAATATCTGACCTCCATGCTAGCATGGGTTGGACGATTTGACTGAGGACTGGCAACCCAGGAGGCTGCACCAGGCTCCAATTTCATCTGGCAGGTTTCTACAGCTGGATGCCCTTCCTAATGCCAACCACTCCAAGAGTGCAGTGGGTGCTTTTTACATGCCACTGGCATGGGGGCCAGTCAGGCAGCAATGGCATCGACCATGTTTGAATAGTGCTTTTTACATACCACCGGCACAGGAGCCAGTCCAGCGACATTGGTATCATTGCTCGAATAGTGCTTTTTATGTGCCACCAGCATGGGAGCCAGTCATGTGGCACTGGCATCGACCATGAGCAAATGGTGCCTTTTGAGTACCACCAGCACTAGCATCTACCACGCTCAAATGGTACTTTTCACATTCCACTGGCACAGGTGCCGGTTAGGTGGCACTGGCATCAACCACGACAATGATTTCACTTGACCCAACAGATCTTCTCAAGCACAGCATATTGCCCGATGATCAAAGGGTACTCTTAAGTGGGCCAGTTATGCGACACTGGCATCAACCACAGTTACGATCTCATTTGGCTTGCCGGGTCTTCTCAAGCACAGCATATCTCCAAAGGCCTCAGTTGCTTGTCATTTCCTCTGTGAGGCCCAACGTTCGAAGGTCATGCTTCACCACCTCATCCCATATATATATATACATATATAGGATAGCATGTGGCTTAGTGGTTAGGGTATCCGATTCGATTTACGAACAAAAGGTCGTGAGTTCAATTCCTGGTGACGCATTGTGTCCTTGAGGAAGACACTTTATTTCACGTTCCTCCAGTCCACTCAGCTGGCAAAAATGAGTAGTACTTGTATTTCAAAAGGCCAGCCTTGTTACATTCTGTGTCATGCTGAATCCCCCTGAGAACTACATTAAGAGTATACAAGTCTCTGGAGTGCTCAGTCACATGCATGTTAATTTCACGAGCAAGCTGTTCCGTTGATCATATCAACTGCGTCATCATAAGTGATGGAAATATCGTCATCATAAGTGATCGAAAGCTCCTATATATATATATACATATAACTACATAAATAATATTTTTATAAACAAACCCGAAAGGCTTTGTGAGTTACATAGAGAAAGCTACTCATTAAATATCATTATGATATATATTATATACAATTATTATATATATATATCATCATCATCATCATATATATATATATATAAGAGTAAGCATGCAGCTTCACAGAACCGCAGATAAATAAGAGGAGAACATGAAATATTTCTGTGAACAATGGATTGAGAATTATTTACACTCATGGTAATAAAAAATGGGTTGGTCTGAAATTCCAAGAATTTTACCAAATACAGAAACCCTAAGAAAAAGAGTGAGCAAAATGGCCAAAACATTTTGATTATAACAACCAAGGTGCGGACATTAGTTCAAATGTACGAGTATATAATAAAGGTAATTCCCAAGCTCAAAAATTGAGGCAGAACAAATGTACTTATCTTATATTTTTATGTGTAATCATAATAATTTTGAAAATTCCTATGCAACACTGGTTCACTGTTGATCCAGATTATCATTCAAGATTCTTATGATGATTTATAAGTATCTTTGTATCAACTGTTCTATCTAATCTTCATATTAATTAATAACTTAAGCTGGACAAACGTGGATAATAACTACCAATAATAAAGTTGGAATACCCAGATTATAAACAGAGTATTATATATGTAAACTACATCTATCAATCAGTTGATAGCCTTTACACTCAAGGTCAAATATATCACAACTAACCAATGTTATCCAATAGAATTCATATAGTAAACCACCATTTTAATGGACCCCCAAATTAACAGATTTCAGATTTAATAGATCAAATAATAATTATAATAATCCTTTCTACTATTCTACTACAGGCACAAGGACTAACATTTTAGTGGATGGAGATAGTCAATAACATCTACATGATCAATCAAAAACAATGTGAATAAATTACGGAGATGTACTTGCATAGCAAATGACCTGATCTGAGATCGTGTGCTGGAATGAAAGCAATTGTAGCGTGGAAGGTGTTTATAAGCCATTTAAGAAACACACAAAATCTGTTAGATTCACTTCAACATTTAAATTTAATTTGTCAAAATATTTTCGTCGTTTTGAGACCGCGACCCGTTCACTGACAAAATTCTGTGCACGGAATTTTGTCAGTGAACAGGTCGCGGTCTCAAAACGACGAAAATATTTTGACAAATTAAATTTAAATGTTGAAGTGAATCTAACGGATTTTGTGTGTTTCTTAAATGGCTTATAAACACCTTCCACACTGCAATGTGAATAAATAAGCATTACATTTGGCAGAATAATCAGATTATTTAACCCTTTGGGATTAAAGTTTGGATAATTTATCAGCTTTTGTTCTTCATTATTGAGTGGATGCAATGGCAAGCGATTCAATCTAATTGTAAAACTATTTGTCACCTTTAAGTTGTCTTTGAGCAGATCTGCCAAGTAAGACCTATGCTATTGACCCTGAAAGGATGGAAAGTAAATCAATCTTGGCAGAATTTGAACTTAAAACTGGAAGACAGACAAAATGTCACTAAGCATTTTGTCCAGCATGCTAAAGATTCTGCCAGCTGGCTGCCTTGATGCTGATAATAATCCTTTTTACTATAGGTGCAAGACCTGATATTTTGAGGGAAGGGAGCTATTCAATTACATCAATCCTAGTGCTCAAGTGGTACTTATTTTATCAGCCCTGAAAGGAGGAAAGGCAAGTTTGACCTGATTGGAATTTGAACTTAATAATAATAATAATAATAATAATAATGATGATGATGATGATGATGATAATAATAATAATCCTTTCTACTATAGGCACAAGGTCTGAAACTTTGGGGGGAAAGCTCCAGTATTCAACCAGTACTTATTTCATCAATCGGATAGGATGAAAGGCAAAGTCAACCCCTGCGGAATTTGAACTCAGAACGTAAAGACGGACAAAATGCTGCTATGCATTTCACCCAGTGTAGGAGTGGCTGTGTGGTAAGCAGCTTGCTTACGAACCACATGGTTCTGGGTTCAGTCCTACTGCGTGGCACCTTGGGCAAGTGTCTTTTACTATAGCCTCAGACCGACCAAAACCTTGTGAGTGGATTTGGTAGACGGAAACTGAAAAGAAGCCCATCGTGTATATATATATAGATATATATATATGTACATATATATATATATATAATATATATATATATATATATATACATTGTATGTATGTATGTCTGTATGTATGTATGTAATGTATGTATATGTTTGTGTGTATGTTTGTCCCCTCAACATTGCTTGACAACCAATGCTGGTGTGTTTACATCCCATAACTTAGCGGTTTGGCAAGAGAGACCGATAGAATAAGTAATAGGCTTACAAAGAATAAGTCCTAGGGTCGATTTGCTCGACTAAAGGCAGTGCTCCAGCATGGCCACAGTCAAATGACTGAAACAAGTAAAAGAGTGTGCTAATGATGCTGCCCAGCTCCCTGCCTTAAAAATAATAATAATAATAATAATAATAATAATAATAATAACACTCTCCTGTCATTAGCATCGTATACCCATTCAAGGGGATAAAAAAATCTATTCAGGCATGTGCTTGTGCTTACAGGTAGCATTTAGCATAAGATCAGATAATAGCCAGCCCAACCACATACAAAATAAGCTTGATGCTATTTGATAGCCCCTACATACAGGGATGGCCATCGGGGGTTTTTAAAGGTAATCTCATGGAAAATCAGGAAGAAATCTAAAAAAAAAGAAGCAATATTATGTTGTCACACATCATATTTCCGAATACATCAAAATCAAAATCAAATTCGATGACTGGCATCTGTGCTAGCGGGGCACAAAGAGCACCATACGAGCGTGATCGTTGACAGAGCGGCTAACTGGCTTCCATGCCAATGGTACATAAAAAGCCCCATTTGAGTGTGATCGTTACCAGCGTCACCTTAGTGGCACTTGTGCCCCGTGCTAGAAGAGTGCTAAGAGCACCATCCGAGCGTGACCATTGCCAGAGCAGCTAACAGGCTTCCGTGCCAGTGGCACGTAAAAGGTACCATTTGAGCATGATCGTTACCAGCGTCGCCTTACTGGCATTTGTACTGGTGGCACGTGTGAAAACATTTAAGCGAGATCATTGCCAGTATCGCCTGACTGGCCCCCGTAAAAGCACGTAAAAAAACCCGGAGTGGTTAGTGTTAGGAAGAGCATCCAGCTGTAGAAACTCTGCCAGATCAAGATTGGAGCCTGGTGCAGCCATCTGGTTCGCCAGTCCTCGGTCAAAATCGTCCAACCCATGCTGGCATGGAAAGCGGACGTTAAACGATGATGATGATGAAATATCCTTTATTTGTCACCTTTAAGTTGTCTTTGAGCAGATCTGCCAAGTAAGACCTATGTGATATAAGAGTGGGTGTAAATGACCTTGAAACATGTAATTGCTAATAAGTCAAAAAAAAAAAAAAAAGACAATAATCTCCCAATCTACCTAATTATGTTGAATGATAAATGGATTATATACTTACCTAAGAGAGAGAAAGAGAGAAGAGACAGATATTTTACAACTATTTTTCCATGCTATATCATGGGTAGTTTCCTACTGAAGCAATTAATTTTATAATTAGATCGAGTCACCTGCCATTGCATCAGCTCAGTAACGAAGGACAAAAGCTGATAAATTATCTAAACTTTACCCCTAAAGAGTCAAATAATCAGAGACTGTGTGGTAAGTAGCTTGCTTACCAGCCACATGGTTCCGGGTTCAGTCCCACTGCATGGAACCTTGGGCAAGTGTCTTCTACTATAGCCTCGGGCCAACCAAAGCCTTGTGAGTGGATTTGGTAGACAGAAAATGAAAGAAGCCTGTCACATATATATATATATATATATGTATATGTTTGTGTATCTGTGTTTGTCCCCCCCAACATCGCTTGACAACCGATGCTGGTGTGTTTATGTCCCCGTAGCTTAGCGGTTTGGCAAAAGAGACCGATCAACTAAAGGCAGTGCTCCAGCATGGCAACAGTCAAATGATTGAAATGAATAAAAGAAAAATTCTGTCGAAGGTAATGCATATTTATTCACATTGTTTTGGATTAATCATGCTTTATCTTGTAACTTCAAGATTTCAAAGATTTGATTGTTTACTTTTAGAGTGATATTGCAGGATAGGTACGAGAGGCCAGATCTGATCAGTTTGAACATATAACAGGTATTACATCTATATTCGTTTATTTATCATAGGTTTGTGTGATCAGAGCTGACCAGGAATTCTTTAGGGCGAGGAGCTAGTTGATTACATCAACTCCAGTGTTTAACTCGTACTTATTTTATCAACCCCGAAAGGATGAAAAGCAAAGTTGACCCCAGTTGGATTTGAATTCAGAACATAAAGACAGATGAAAGAATGTAAAGCATTGTATCAAGTATACTGACAATTCTACCAGATTGCCATCTTAATAGTAATAATAATAATAATAATAATAATAATGGTTTCAAATTTTGGCACAAGGCCAGCAATTTCAGGGTAGGGGGATGAGTCGAATACATCGACTTCAGCACTCAACTGGTACTTATTTTATCGACCCAGAAAGGATGAAAGATAGACAAAATATAAAGATAGACAAAATGCTGCTAAGCACTTTGTCCAGCATGTTATAACAATTCTGCCAGCTCACCACCTTAAATAATAATAATAATAATAAATACTTGGAATGATCAACAAAGGAACTGAAGATTATTTAAGAATGATCCCTAGGTTACCATTCATGCAGGAAGTGCAAAAGATTGTCTTAACTGGTATGTCAAATATACTAAGAGCTTTGTCACTGAATTTTCTTTCCTTTTTTCCCCTTTATTTTCTTTGTTTAATTTTTTCTTTTTTTCTTTGTCTATCTTCCCCATTTTCTCTATCACATGACTTTGTTTTAACGGTCTACCAATGTATACTGTGAATTTCTCTGCCCTAGGTGTCAGGGAGACACTCAGCAAGAAATGGAAACAGAATTGAAAGAAGATGATAATAAGAATAATAATAATAATAATAATAACCCTTTCTACTATAGGCACAAGGCCTGAAATTTGGGGGAGGGGGATAGTCAATTACATCAACCCCAGTACTCAACTGGTACTTAATTTAACAAACCCCATAAGGATGAAAGACAAAGTCGACCTCGTAGTGACAGACGAAATACCAATAAGCATTTTGCGTGGTGTGCTAACAGTTCTGCCAGCACGCCACCTTAACAATACTAATAATAACAACGATAATGATAATAATAATAATAATGATATGGTTGTGTGGTTAGGGAGCTTGCTTCTTAGCTACGTGGTTTCAGGTTCAGTCCCACCGCGTGGTACTTTGGGCAAGTGTCTTCTGCTATAGCCCCGGGCTGACTGAAGCTTTGTGATTGAATTTGGTAGGCAGAAGTTACTGCCATGTGTTGTTGTTGTCAAGCAACAAGACAGGTAAGGATGATTAGGTGATGGTCTAGGGCTTAGGGGCGGGAGACCTCAGACCTTGGAAAAAAAAAACTTTGGTCGTCTTGTTGTAGTCGAGGGCTCTTCGTTGACACCTGACACCACTTGGAGGTGGCCCTCAAAGTCGCTGGAAATGGAGATTTCCAGGTCCAAATTCTTGAACAGCACTGCTGTGTGTGTATATGTGGGTGTAGGTGCTTATGCCTCTCCGAGAGAGAGAGAGAGAGGAAATAATAATAATAATAATAATAATAATAATAATAATAATAATAATAATAATAGTAATAATAATAATAATAATAATAATAATAATAATAATAATAATAATAATAATAATAATAATAAAGAAAGAAAACAAGAAAATCCAATGGAATGAAATGCTACTTACCAATTATCAAGTAAAGAGCACCAGTAACATAATGTTCCCACATGGAAAAGGTATGCAAGCCAGAAGATATGCTGCTATGATGAACACCAAACATTTTTGCTCAAGTTTTGATGTCAAGATTTGTTTGTTTTGTTTTTTGTTTGATTTTGGTTAAAAGCTGAATTGCTTGATGCTTCTTTAAACAGCAGATCAGATATCAAAAAATTGCAAAAATATTAGAAAAGAAGCTGTTTGAGCAGCAAGCACGAATCTTAACAGGTCTTCCTTGCACCACCTTACAAGATGAAGTGTGTACGGTTGTAGAGATCACAGAATTTATAGTGTCCAGGATTTGGATGAAAGGAGGTGGACAGGGGGAAAATGCGTTAAGAGGTGGGCAGATAAATATCTAAATACCGGATCTAATGTAAGACAGAGGGTGGCAAATTTGACATGCATTCACGCAAGCTTAAAACGTGGCAAACGGGGGTGGGGTGGACGTGGTAGGGGGTAGAGGAGTAAGAAGGGGATGGGGAGAAGTCTGGGCCAAAGCAGAAAATACAGTGGTTAAAATCTGATTAGAGAATCAATAGATTTGATGGATCAATGTTAAGTAGATCTTTCTTGCTTTCACATTTAAATTCATGGTTTAACACCAATATTTATGCACGTTTGCATACTTGCTACTACTATCCACATGCACATATAAACACTACACATATACACAGATTTTAATAATGCTCTTTGTCTATCTAGCTAGAGCTATCTAACTATTTGCCTATGTGTGTGAGAGTGGCTAAAACAGACGTAGGCATGGCCAAGTCATTAAGAAATTCATTTCATAATCATGAGAATGGGAGTTTGATCCTACTGCATGGCTGGACAAGTGTCTTTTACAACTGCCTCAGACCAGATTAAATTTATATATATGCTTACTAATGAAATGAAAAGGCATGCTGTGATTGTGGCTTTGAAGGCTAAACATGGTGATTTAGATATTTCTTGTTTTCTGAAAGTTGCAAGATCTTTTGTCCACAAGATTGGGTGTGAGTTAGAGAAGGAAGATGGAAGTGTATTACCTGTATCAAAATGTAAAAAAACATTCCAAACGATCTGATTTTATCAGGACACCTGAATTTATTCAGGAAGTTAAGCAAAACATTGAAGACAATCCAGGAAAATCAATAAGGGCAATTGCAAAATCATTTCGTGCGTCAGAAAAAGCAATCAGAAATGTTGTGCATGAAGACATCAGATACAAATCTTACATGATGAGGAGAGGTCAATTCATGTCAGAAAAAAAAAAACAAAAGAAAACAGTTTAATCAGATCGAAAAGATTTGAACAATCTTAAAAATCCATCTGAATATGGTGTGATTTGGTTTTTCTCAGATGAGAAAAACATTGATCAGGACCAGACAACTAACAGAAGAAATGATAGATGGCTATGTGCAGACCTTTCTGAGGTTCCAAGAGTATTGCACACAAAATTTCCTGCAAGTATCATCGTTTTGGGTGTTGTTAGCAATGAAGGACATGTAATGCCTACTCACTTTTTTCCACAAGGCCTTAGGATGAATGCTGCTGCATATATTGAGGTTCTGAATAAAGTTGTTAAGCCTTGGATCAACAGAGAATGCAATGGATGGTCCTATGTCTTTCAACAATTAGAATTAGAATTTTATCTGGTGGGACTCTGTACTCCAAAGTTCAAATCATGAGACTTTTGTGTGCTTCTGCTTGGTCCCATTTTAGATAGGTTCTCTGGTGCCTCATCTCAACACACTTGCTGGCTTGTTCCTCCACAATCAAAGCTCACACCACATTTTGGACCAGTAGCTCCTTGTCACAGAGATACTGAAGTACTACCCAGGCTAGCCCTTCCACACAGCACAACACCCACAAGTGCTCTGTGTCTTGGCTACAACTCTGAAGCCTTGACAGCTTCCATTGCTCTCCACTTCTGTCTTGTTATGACCTCAATAATCAGCCTGAGGAGCTTTAGGGTTACAGGGATCTCAGTACTGCAACACCTCCCCAGCACAGATGACCATGAATTCTTCTCTCAGGCTGCTGATGGGAAGTTTCATATAGAGGCACCGAGGAAGCCTCAGCCATTTCCACAGAAACTTGCTGACTCCCCTCTCCAAGCCCTCCAATGTGGAATTTGGGACCTTATATACCAAGAGTGACCAAAGAATCTGTGGGAGGATGCCATGTTAGTAAATCTAGGCCTTAAACTTGCCAGGAAGACCTAACTTGTCCACTGTGGATGGTCAGGTTTCCAGTGCTTTGATGGTTTCATGGATGGATGAGATGTCACTCAGGCTACTCTTAAACACCTTTCCTAGGCTTCTCACTGATTTCTCAGTGACAAATGGTATTTGAGTGCAACTAACCAAGAAACTGAACCTGATTCTAATCTTACCTTTCTTCAGCACAAGATATCTGGACTTAACTGGATTAAAACTCATGTGATACTCAGTCTTCAACACAACAAGGATCTTTAGGATCCTTCTGTCCCTCGTGACTGATGTTGTTACAGATCATCCATAATGGTCCTAATGTAGGGGGCAGCCAAACACTGGACATTGTCCTAATAGGGGCTGCCAAACACTAGACATGTTCATTGCAAGCACATAAAGGGTTGCTAAAATGGTACATCTAGTGCTAGTCCCTTTATTGAGATTTTGCTACTCTGATGCTGTGGAAGCAGCAATGACTATCAGACTGAAGCTGTTGTAATAGTCCAGAATGAGATCTCTGAATCTGTCTGGGACATGGTGCCTGTTTAGAGCATCTTCAACCAGCTTATGGGGTATGGACCCATAGACATTTTTAATATCCAGCATCAGCACTGTTAAGTCTCCTTTGTTCTCTTGGGCTTCCCTGATTGACTGGATGACCACACTTCAGTGCTCCACACACCCTGACACCATTGGAATACCTCCTTTCTGAACTAAGATATCATGACAGGAATTCCTTAGGAGGTAGTCAATCAGGTGCTAAGCAACAATGCTGAAGAATACATCCCCCTCACCATTGAGGAAGATTATATTAAACAGACTGATGGTCTTTGACTCTTCCTCCAGAATCCACACCCACTTCTACATACCTCCATCACTAAGCCACCCTGTCTCATTTCTAAATAACCAATGGGATCCTCTAGAGCCTGTGGAGCACCCATGGGCAGTTCTTTTACACCTTGTAAGGTACCCTACTTAGTCCTGGATCTAAACCTGTTCATGCCTTCTTGACCGCATCCTGGTCATCCTTCCAGTTGAGCTTCTTCCCATCAAATTCTTTAGTTGATGTAGGTGACCTAATCAAGGACCAGCAATCTCTAGGTCATGGTCCCAAGAATCATTGCTGAAGGTGGCTCTGACATAAATGTTAGTCTTACCTTTGGAACAGTTGAGTTGATCACTATACTTCTGACCCAGTAGTTGTTTTGTAAACCATCACTGGTTAGCTAGAAAATCAGCTCCTTTCTTGGTTCTCTCTCTGCACTGTCTCTTATGCCTTTCAATCCTCCTCAATGGTGTATATTCAGCAAGTCCATTAGAGGACACCGCTCCTCCTCCTTTGCTTCTCTGAATTGCCATTTCAAGTTCGTAAGCTCTTGCCTGAGTCAGTGGATACTTTTGCCATTGTTGCTTATAACATAGGAAGGCATCATCTTTTCTTTCTCTTCCAGTCTGAATCCCTCAGCCACAAGTCTGATGATAATAACGGTCATTGTCTGAACACAACAAAAGGCATTACCTTTGGCTGTTGCTTTGGAGATGTAGTCAACTTGACAATGCTCTGTTATTCTACTTAGGTCAGGGGCTTGCAACACTTGGAGACTCTGAGACCTGTGGGCTGAATGTTTTTCCTGTGTCTCACCAGGAATAGTCCCTGTTACGTTGTAGCACATTCACAGCCTCCATGCATTTCGTTCTGGCCTGGTGGATCTTGAGGCTATGCAGGTTTTTACAAATCACACATCGATCTATCTATCTGAACCCGGAAAAATTTAAAACAGAGAGTTACTTACTTGCAAATAAATGTGTTAACATGTGACATTATTGACCATGGTTACCGTGGTCTTTTCCGTAGGCTTTTCTTTCCACGGATAAACCTTATCTGTTCCCCCCCCTTTACACTTTACATCATGACATTTCTGTGATACATGATCCCTATTGATCGTTTTTTTATTTTATTTTATTTTTTTACGATCCCTTTTGATCGAAAACCTACCCCCACCTTTTTTCTTTTCTTCTTATTTTTTTCTCCCCCAAAAGAAAAGCTCTACTTTGTAATTTGTCCCCTCTGTGTTCAGCCCTGTGTGGCTAATAAAGAAACATATCTATCTATCTATCTATTTCCCTATCCATCTATCTATCTATCTACCTACCTATCTATTTACATTATGTGTGTATGCACATTCATACATGTGTGTGTATAAAACAATCAACAATATGTACACATATCAACGCATACATATTGCAACAAACAAAAAACATTAATACATTCTCACCATAACATGTGTATATACATTTAAATGTGTGTATTTGTTTGTGTGTGTTAGTGTGTATAATTCTGCTTACTCTGTTAATCCTTAATCCATAGATTGGTACAATTGTGTATATAACTTAATTAGCAACATTCCCACCCGTTATCATAGTTAAATAGTACAATTAGTATTTGGAATAGAAATTTGAAGCAGGATTTTTTCCCCAAACAAAACAAAATTTAAATGACAACATTACAATGATAAAACAAAACAATCAGATTCTGTTTTATTTGCTCTACCCACCTGACACCCCACCACCCACCACCATCACACTCTCATATATCTTTTACTTGTTTCAGTCATTTGACTGTGGCCATGCTGGAACACCGCCTTTAGTCAAGCAAATCGACCCCAGGACTTATTCTTTGTAACCTAGTACTTATTCTATTGGTCTCTTTTGCCGAACCACTAAGTTACAGGGACGTAAACACACACACATATATATATACATATATATACATATATACGACGGGCTTCTTTCAGTTTCTGTCTACCAAATCCACTCACAAGGCTTTGGTCGGCCTGAGGCTATAGCAGAAGACACTTGCCCAAGGTGCCACACAGTGGGACTGAACCCGGAACCATGTGGTTGGTAAGCAAGCTACTTACCACACAGCCACATATATGTTGCCATGAATGACCACTAACTCCACAAGTTTTTTATTCTCTCTCTCCGTTTATTTCCTCATGTTCCTTCCTGTTGAAGAGCATTGGCTTGAAATGTAAAAAAACTTTCTCACTTTCCTGCGCATCAAACTAATACACCTTCTTGCTGTTTATAACCCTGTCTATTGTCTTGTTTTTCTGTAAATTTCAACTATCTATATGTGTGTGCATATATATATATATATATATACACACACATATATATATCATCATTGTTTCATCATATAGGGTTGAATTATGCAATAGAGGCAGCTCTCTTTATATATGTGTATTGTTGAAAGGAGCAGTATACACACACACACACACACACACACTAATAGTGCAGGCATGACTGTGTGGTTGATAAGCTTTGCTTCCTAATCATGTGATCTCATGTTCAGTCCCAACACATGGCACTTTCGGCAAGAATCCTCTACTAATACCAGGTTGATCAAAGCCTTGTGAGTAGATCTGGTAGATGGAAATCAAAGGAGGCCCATCATGTATACATATATATATATTCAGCTACATATATTTCATTCAGTTATTCCGGAAGCCCGAAGGGGACCTGTGAAACTTGAAGTAGCATGGAAACTGAATCAAACTGTTTTAAATGATATATGTAATTCCTGATAAATGTTCATTTTTTTTTTCGTTTGTCCTCTCACTCATACACACACACATATATATGAGTGATATATACGCCATGATAGATCGGTAGCCACTAAACATTTTTTTCTCTCCTTGTTTCTTTCTGTGGAAGAGCGTAGGCTCAAAATGTTAAAGACTTTTTCAAATCCTGAGCATTATACTAATACATCTGTTTGTTTTCTAAACCACCTGTCTTCGTCTTTTGTTTTTTCTTGAATTCTCCCTATATATATATATATATATATATATATATATATAAAGATAGATAGATAGATAGATAGATATAGATAGATAGATAGATAGATAGATAGATAGATAGATAGATAGATAGATAGATACAATATCAAACACACACACAAAATATGTTTTACCAGTTCATGGGGCAGGCTGAGATTTATCAGCATGAGAGAAAATTTTCTCATCAATACACCAGGTGTAAAGACACCAAGAAGTCATAGACAAGTGAAGTAACTCACGCCAGGTCCCATTGCAGGAGTGGTAGACATTACTGTTTCGACATCTTTGTGACTTATCAATACCAAATACCCCAAAAAATGGCCAGACTCAAGCTAAATCACTCTCTATAACTATATGCAAACTGGTGTGAGAACCACATGCTGGTATGTCCCAATGTTTCATACCAGGGAAAAAGTCTAAATATGAATGAGAAGCAGTCCAAGGAACATAAAAGTATTGAACATACACATATATTTATGTATATATACTTATGAGGCTTAGGTCAACCCTGGGCTGTCCAAAGCTCGTAAGTATATTTCATAGATGGAAACGCAAAGTAGAAGATACCTGCTCAAAGTGCCAAGCAATAGGACTGAACCCAAAACCCCTTCACCACACAGCTATACCTATGCCTTTCTAATAATTGAGAATTTTTGTGTACAGCATTTAGTATGTCACATCTTAACATATATTCAAATTTTTATCATTGGTCCACTTGAGTTATCTCCCTTATCTCATATTTTTCTTTCTATTTTTATAGGTAATAAGACTGTAAAGCCCTGGAAATTAAGTCTATACTATCTGATTCTACATCAGCTAAGCTACTGTAATAGAATTCATGAAACATAACGTGACTATGAGACTACATGACAGACAACTAACTGCATCATGATGGAATGCAATAGACAGATATTAAAGTACACGAGGTGTCCTGCCTAAGGCCTGCTTATAAGTATTAGTAACATCTGTATAATAAGTCTTCGTAAGCAGAAATCTGTATAGCTACTGGACAACGATTTAAATAATGGTGTTTTGACTAGACACAAAGAGCCTCAATTTTAAAGCTTTACCTCTGTAACATGTATTGCTAATAATTATTGACACTTTGAATACTAGATAGAATCTTACAGGAAAAAAAAACATGGAAATTGAAGGCTTGGACGGATGATAAGACTGCTTTTATGTTTGAACAACATTGTTGCATGCAAGTCATTATAATAGCTGGCAGTAAAACAGTAAGCTGGTAAATTCATTAACACACCAGACCAAACGCTTAGTGGCATTTTGTCCATCTTTACTTTCAGAGTTCAAAACTTGCCAAGCTCCTCTTTGCCTTTTATCCTTTCAGAGTTGATTAGATAAATACCAGTTTTGCACTCCCCACAAAATTTCAGGCTTCATTCCCACAGTAGACAGGTTTGCCCATGGTGCCACGCAGTGGGACTGAACCCTGAACCATGTGGTTGGTAAGCAAGCTACTTACCACACAGCCACTCCTACGCCTATCTTGATTTTTTCTGAAAGTTTTGAGGAAACAAAGTCAATTCATGTGAATTGTGCTATCAACAGTGAGAATATTTGACATGATTTTTATGGCTGGATGCCAGCATTAAGAAGGGCATCCAGCCATAAAAACCATGTCAAATATACTCACTGCAGATAGCACAGTTCATTTACAGAATATGTTTGTATCAGTTCTATTGATAGAGAATAAACCTTTTAAACAAGTTAACACCTAGTCTTTAGATTGAATAAGATGATGAAAATATCGCGTCCCCTGGTGTAATGTATAATTGAAGGAACAGGCATGCCTTTTTATTTATTCGGGTACTTATTTCTTTTCTTTGATTTTCCCAAATTTATTTTACTATTGTGTTTTCTGTTTTGTTTGCAGTAAATAATTTTACTACTTACATGAATGGATGTTGAGTTAGCAGCAGACACACATAAATGTGTCCCGCTTCCGACTTTGTTTCCACATAACTTACAGAAAATTGGATGAGCGCGCACACATATATACTGACACACATCATATAAATCTCTACAAAATGGAACTTAAAAGTTAAAAAAAAAAATATGTGTCCACCAATATTTCTCTTTCTTTTCTTTTCTTTTTTTTTCACATTAATTTCTGAAATAATTGGAATCTACGCCATCTGAAAAGTATTTGTAGAAAATATCACGGAAAATATCACGGAAAATTTTATGAAAGTTATGAAGAAACAAAGTCGATGGTGGGACACACTTGTGTAGGTATGCTATGTTAGCCATTTATATAAATAAATTAATTAATTAATAAGCGAAAAACTTGTTAACATGAAGAAACGGGACGGAACACGACCTAAAACAATAAGGTAATAATAGGCTTGAATAATGAATATTTGTTGTAGTTACTCCTTAACCCTGATCTAACAAATCTACGATCGAAGGTATGCTAACAAGTATATCCCGTCTTTTTCCCAAGTATAATGCATCCAGAGCGTAATAATGAGTTCTCTTTCACTTTAACGAAAGGATTTGATCTAAGAAAGATGTTGCTGCGATTTCTAGCAGGTTGGACGACCGCATAAAGATACCCATGTTTAGAAGTTGGTTGATCTTTGAGGAAAGCAGCACATTAACTACGCAGTTTTCATCAAAGATAACCAAAGAAAGAAAAACAAAAGTTGAGATTTTTTTGCACATTTTCCGTATCCAAGCAAACTTAAATAAATAATAACGATCTGGAATTGAAATCGATTCGCAGATTTCGATTCTCCGATACTTCTACCAATGATGTGCAACCGATTGATACACTTCGTGTTGATTTGATGTTTTTCTGCTTTCTTTTTTCCTTTCGCTCGTGATTGTGTTGTCTTCGGTTTGGGATTTGTATTTTAATGTGGAATATTTATGCAATTAAGTTCACTGTAACAACTGTGAATAACAAAACAATTTTTTTTTCTTCTACCAATTCTAGCACATCAATAAAGGACGCAACATATTCTTGCGTTGAATTACCTCCCCTGATTTAACAATTTGGTTTATCAAATTTTAAGTTTAATAATTCAAAATTTGATTATCCTTTAATCCAAAAATAATTGAGAATTTCAAAAGACATTTTCATGATATATAGACAAATATTTCTTTTTCACACTACTCACTAGCTCAATAATCATATAATATACAAAAAATCAGAAAATTCTTTCAAGTTTCGCTGTAATTGTATGTGTGTGCGTATATATATATGAATTTAAAATACTTGGGACAATATATCAATGTTATGATTATATATGCGTGTGTGACTGAATGTAAACATAGCGGTTTCCAATTAAAGCATAGTAATTATCTATTTTTTTTCTTCATAAAACAATGTATTAGAAGTATTTCCGAAGATAATTTTTTTTCTCTACTCTTGGTACTTTTCAAAAAGAGTTGAATAGTAGAATGCTTAGGTATAGCTTGTGGGTTGAATATTTTGTTCCTTTCACTCGAAGCGACTATGATTCCCACAGAATTAAAAAGAGAGTATGTATATATATATATATGGTGGGACGAGCAACGAAACAGAGATTCTCTCAGTGGTATATTTTTTTTCAGGGGATACATCTTGTTGAAGGGGGCAAATGGGAATTGAGGTCAAGCTGAATCCTTCGGTGTTTTTTTTTTTTATTTTTTTATTTGGGAGTAACAGGAAAATAGTTGGATAATTCAACGAACATAACTTTTAGTGGAGACGAGCACAGAACCCAAAACTAATAATCTTATCATATTGAAAATAAGGGGGAATAGAACTTACCAAAAACAGCATATAAGATACCTGTGAAGGTATGTTCCCAGCTCGTAAATTCATGTGAGTTATTCATGGTAATTAACGTAAATCTAGATTTCTTAAGGAAAGCATATGCTTTTTTTTTTCCTTTATCTTTCTTTCTCTCTTTCCTCTCCCTGCTAATCAGTCGTCAAAGTTCTGTCACGGTGTTTAACTGTTGACAATATCAGCGGTTGTTAGCTATCTTGCCTGAATTCTACAGACTCAGCTCTCGAGAAATCGAGAACACTCGTTCATTTGGAAATTCTGATTGATGGAAAATCTTTATCCTGATGCCCTGTTGTTAATTCTGATAGAAGTTTTAAATTACAGGCCATTATTGGCTAAGATTTGTCTCAGGGAGGTGACTAATTAATCGTTCTCTCCCTGACACAAATACACTTAGTATCAAAATAAAGACTTTATTCTCTTCTCTTCGTCCCCCTCGCTCCCGTTTTCTTTATGCTTGCGTGTATGTGTGCCCACGCGTGCGTGTGAGCGGGTGGGTGGTTGGCTGTGTGCGCGTGTTTGTTTCAGCCAGGGGAATCTTAAGCGAAGATAAGTTTCAACAAGCAATGAAACTGGCAGACTTTGAAAGCAGCTTTTTGATCCCTCATTATGATTGAGATTTCAATTTTTGCTTATCTTTAGTTAAGCATAAGCTGTAACTGATATGCCATTAAATATTATTGATTGATCATGATCGGACGACAGTGACAACGATGTCGATGACGACGACGACAATCACACCTTTAATTATCATCGGCGTCGCGATCATCATCATCCTCTCTTTTTCCTCCTCCTCCTCGCCGTCATCATCATCAACATCACTTCAATTCAATTCTTCTGTGTGTGTATGCGCATACTTATGTGTATCGAAAGAGTTAGAGGGTTTTGGATGGCTTAATACAATATTTTGGTCCTCTCAACTCTTCCTAACCTTCCACTATCAAGAGAAAGTTGGTTGGTCCAGTTAGACTAACACCGCAGGTTGTATTGATAATATTAGTGACGACAAGGATAATATGCCGGTTGTGCTAGGAATGGTTCTTTCTACTACTGCCTGATCGAGTAAGATCTCAGCCGTAACAATCCGCCGCTATCACCACTATGACCTCTATTTCTCTCTCTCTCTCTCTCAAGGCACATCTACATAAGTGATCTAGTGATCCTTTCTATTATAGGCACAAGGCCTGAAGTTTGTGGGGAAGGAGACTAATCGACCCCAGAATTTCACTGGTGCTTAATTTATCGACCTCGAAAGGATGAAAGGAAAAATCGACCTTGAATTTGAACTCAGAACCTAGCGGATCTACATAAATGATGATAATGATGAAAATTGCATTCATTTCTTTAAATGAAAACATTAATAATAAAGATGTAGGAAATTTAAAATTAATCTGGTGAAAATTTCTAATAATACAAGAGTTTGGAAGAAATTTAATTAGGTGCAGGCATAGCTGTTTGGTAAGAAGTTTGCTTCCCAACCACAAGGTTCCGGGTTCAGTCTCATTGATTGGCACCTTGGAGAAATGTCTTCTACTAAAGTTCTGAAGTCTTGTGTATGGACTTAGTAGACGGAAAATGAAAGGAGCTCGTAGTATGTAGCGATTCGGCAAGAGATCGATTGAATAAAAAAAACCTTAAGTCCTGGGATCGACTAAAACTAGTTTATAGAGCAGGCCCCAAAAGTTTAGCGGGTTGATTAGAATAGCTTTGGCCCTGCTATAGTTACAATTCTTGGTTCCAATGAGTCGGGTATAACAGTGGAAAGAAATACAAGAAAACAAGTTGCAGTTATCTGCGAATTGGTACAGCAAATGTTGAGACATCTTGAATGAAGAAAATATACAGTTGGAACTTGGTGGCGTTTGCTGGGTACAATGGGAACAGAAATACGTGACGTGACTTAGTTGGTGGTCTCTCGAATCCGCTCTGCTTATTGGTGTAACGCGTCAAGGCTACTTGCAAATAACTCTCCTCTCTGCCGAAATCCTAACTCTACCGTCTTTGCACCTCACTAAAGAAAAGCGGGTAAGCAAACAATTTCCCGCGCTAAAACCAGAACTCGACCATCACGTGTCCGGGTCATGTGACCACTTGTAGAAAACACGCGTTTGAGCCAATTTCTCACTATTTTCCCCCACTTAGCTATGCTACAGTTCAAATGCTTCGTCAGAGAATGTTACGTATTATTGAGAAGCTGGCAGAATTGTTAGAACGTCAAAGAAAATGCTTCGCGCTCTTTATTACAGCTCTTTACGACTGAGTTCAAATCCCACCGAAGTAATATTGACTTTCATCTGTTGTGGTTGCTATTGACTAACTTTCTTCCTTCGAAATTATTAACATTGTGACTATATTAGAAATAATTGGTAAAACATATTGCAAATATACAAACGAGAAGTTCGTATTTATCATACTTCGATTTAATACATGTTTTTATCTTAAAAATTTGTATTTATTTAATAAATAACCACGCGTACTATATACTCGTTCTTCACTTCAGCTTTATTATTATTATTGTTTTTTTCCTTCTTTCTTCAAATTTTCTTCCGTTTCTCGCCGAGTGTTTTCCATACACCTAGGGCAGAGAAGGGCATTGTATGCATTCCCAGATTACACGCGCAAATTCACAGATAAAATATGTATTTAAAAATTAATAAATAAATAAATTCATGGATGGATGTTATTTTCACAGCGACAGTGCTCTTCTCAGTACATGAGCAGTTCCAGTTAATATTATTATTATTTTAATGAGAATGGACTAAACAGGACAGGAAGAGACACGTGGGATGGTGAGTCGCTGAAGAGGTCACAGGACGTGTGACGAAAGATTTCAGACAAAGGACACTAAAATAAGAATAATAATTTATTTAATATAAAGACTATTTGCCAACATAATGTGGCAGTCTTGGATGGGACGATTGTTTAGCCCCAGAAAACGTCTTTTCCAGCTGGCTATACGACATGTAACGGTTGATTCTCAGGAAGGCTGCAATGTTCTTGTTCGAGGGTCACCAGTTGTAACGGGAGAAGTTGATTGGTAAACAATATGATGAACGATGCCGTAGTCAGCAGTTGTGACGATAAGAGTTTGCTATTAAAACGGCAAGTTGTAAAATGTGTAAGATGAACAATGCATGAAGTTTTAAGGAAATGTTTATTTACCGTTACGTTACAATACCTTGCCTCGATGGGCAGGCTGATAAATCCAAAAGCATGCGAAAGTTAGATGCAGTAGAATGTTTGAGTTTGAGTTCTCTTCATTGTTTAGTAGTAATTGTGGAGACAGACAGAATGATGTAAGAGAACAGAATTCGAGCTAGTGAGAGTGACAGGGTGTAGGAAGTTGTCTGAAGTTGCTGGTAGGAATTTTTATTTCTCTCACTGACCATTATATTCTAGCAGTCCTTTCCTTACTAATTGAGTCGTCACGAACTGCCTCGTTCAGTTGCCGACAAGTTACTAACTCCCTTTTTGCTTGGGTGTGCTTGCTTATATAAAGATCCAGAAGGATAGATATACCATTGAGAACAATATATTTAGTTGGTGGTCTTGTTATCTCTTATTCTAGCTTTTGGTGAAGTAGAAGAGGTTAGAAAGGATCAAGTGGTGAAGACATTATTTCGGTCTAGCTAAAGACATCTGGAAAATGTAAAACTGCTGTCAGAGAAAAACCATTGTTCCACCGTGGGAAAAGTTCTGTAGCAGTGTTAATTTAAATTTGGCTATGGTGGATCGAATCCACTTCATGCACGCAACATAATGTGGAAGTCTTGGATGGGACGATTGTTATTCTTGTCTAGCCCCAGAAAGCATCTTTTCCTGCTGGCTATACGACACAATATATGTGTCCTTATATTTTCGAAGAGCGGAGCTCAGCAGCCCCATCCAGTGCTGGGTGGGGCTAAACAAAAGTAACAATCGTCCCATCCAAGACTGCCATATTATGTTGGCAAATAGTCTTTACTTTAAAGCACTGTTACTGAATATATCTCTCTCTTTGAGAGATTTAGAAATAATTTATTAAACAGTTTTGTATAAATACCATGAAATAGCATTACTTGAAAATTATCCACACTAACAAAATATATGTTCCCAATGTTGATTTCATATTTTGGCACAAGGCCAGTAATTTTGGGAGAGTGAGTAAGTTGATTACATCAACCCCAGTGCTCAACTGGTACTTATTTTATCGACCCCGAAAGAATGAAAGGCAAAGTCGACCTCGTCTAAATTTGAACTCAGAACGTTAAGACGGACGAAATGCTGCAAACCATTTTGCCCGACGTGCTAACGATTCAGCCAGCTCGCCACCTTCCCACCTTACATATATTCCCAATATAAACCCTCATATAACAAGTAACCCTTTAGTTTAATATAATTTGTATAGTTGTATAGTCGTAAAATTAACGCTTTGTTATTTTTCTTAGCACAGATGAGCCCTGACAGCTTTTTATGCACGTGAAATTTGTCTCTGGCATCTTAAATATATAGACTTAAGTATGTCAGTTTTCGGACTCATAAAGCCGGGGTTTAACACGGTCATCATGACATATAAGTGAATGAGAATTCAGTCGGGAGGCCATTCCGTACCGGGGTTGATTTTCCAGCTATTGCTGGAACCCATTTACAGTTAAGTGGACTGGAATAACGAGAAATTAAATGTTTTGCTCCAGAACACAACGCACCACTCGGTCCGGGAATCGAAACCACAATCTTACGATCGTAAGTGCAACATCCTAACCATTAGGCCACGCGTCTTTACAACTTTAGAAATATCTACGACAAGTTTTGGCACAAAGCCAGAAATTTCGACCTCGGCGGAATTTGAACTCAGAACATAAAAGCCGATAAAATGTTGTTGGGCATTTCGCCCGGTGCGGCAACCATTCTGCTAGCTCGCTACCTGGGTTCAAATTTTGGCACAAGGCCAGCAATTTCGAGGAGGAGGTTTGTGGATTAGGATCTTTTCATTTTCAAGGCTTGATTGTCAGATTTTTCTAGTTAACTAAATAATTTGAAACTTCGTATACTGGTAGAGCGTCTCAAAAGAAAACACTAGTTTCAACTTGTTTATTTGAGAAAAATGTATTTTATAACTTTAAACAGATTAAATCTGCGAATTTTAACCAATCGTATTGTTTGTTTTCATTTGAAATAATTAACTGCATTATCTTAGTGTGACGTAGAAAGCTATTTTGTGACGTAGACAGCTGTGCGTAGGTCTGTAGCAATGATGTACATGTGTGTGTATGTGTGTGTGTTTGATGGGGTGTGGGAGACAGAAAGTATGTTGTGTAAGTGAAGTACTTCTGTTAGTGTGTGTGAAGAGACAGAGAGAGTAATGTGTGAAAGAGAGAGATAACTGAAATTTTTTACTCGGTGTATGTGTGTGTGTGTGTGTGTGTGTGTGTGTGTGTGTGTGTGTGTGTGTGTATGGCCGATTCAGTGTTTACATTATTTCGAGTTAAAACGAAAGATTACCAAAAAAAATTTTGTCTATATCTTCGATCACTGTCATTATTCCATTGAGTCAACCTCATTATTTTCTACATAGCAAAAGTAATCTTTCGTTTTAACTCGAAATAATGTAAACACTGAATCGGCCATACATACATACACATACATACATAGATACATACATGCATACATACATATACACATACACCGAGTAAAAAATTTCAGTTATCACGGAAAGGTCTACTACAAACGAAAGATTGCTAAAGATAAAAAGTTACACGAATAAAGTAAGGAATAAAAATCACAAAAAATATACGAAAATTTACAAAAACTAAGTTAGTTATATAATATATAAGTTATATATTTAAAAAAATGTGAATAAAAACGAAAGGAATACGGTAACAGGGTGTTTACATTTCACGTATGTTAACTACGTCAGCAAAATAGCCGTTTACGTCTAAAGAGACGGAGTAAATAATATGAAGCCGAAAGACCGAATACCATTGGTTAAAATTCTAATTATTAAACAACGTTAAACTTAGAAATTACAATTCCGTTTTCATTTTGGTTTACAATTATGTTTTCTTTTGACACATTCTACCAGTATACGAAGTTTCAAATTGTTTGGTTAAGTAGGAAAAATCTGACAAATCAGGCCTTGAAAATGAAAAGATCCGTGGATTACATCGACTCCAGTGTTCAACTGGTACTTATTTTATCGACCATTCTGATAGGATAAAAGGCAAAGTCGACCTTGGTGGAATTTGAACTCAGAATGTAAAAAACTGGAAGAAATGCCGCTAACCAGTAATGATTCTGTCAACTCGCCGCCTTAAGGTTTCAGTTTTAGCACGGTTTGAAGGGAGAGGATGATTCGATTACATCGACCTCAGTAGTAGACAGGTAATTCATTTCATCGAGCCAGACAGGATGAAAGGCAAAGTCAACTTCGACGTGATTTGAGCCAAGAATATAAAGAGTCAGAAAAAATATTATTTAGCATTGTGTCCGATCCACAAACGACTGTGTCAACTTGCTGCTTTGCCTTGGCAAATAATCCTTTCTACGAAAGGCTCAATACCTGAAATTGGGGGAAGGAGCATAGTCGATTATATCGACCCCAATACTCAACTGGTATTTGTTTTATCGACGCAGAAAGGATGAAAAGCAAAGTCGGCCTCGGCTGAATTTGAACTCAGAACGTAAAGACGGACGAAATACCGCAAAGTATTTTACCCGGTGTGCTAACAATTCTGCCATCTCGCTGCTTTACCCCAGTATATAGTAATAACTTCTAACAAGCTCAAAACCATCAATTTCGGGAGAAATAAAATCGGTTAAATTGTCTTCTAGTATTTGACAGGTATTGATTTTGTTTTTACTAGCAGAGCTAAAGAGAAATTTGGAGACGGTGCTTCTCGGACTGCATTTTTAGAGATGGTATATTTGATGTATTGTGTTGTGTTTTTGTTTTTTTCTGGGAGTGAGAAGTGCGGATCAAACTCTAAGTATCGTTCCGGGTGACATAAGTTCTAGCTATGACTGTTATATAATCATCACAACAAACATGAACAATCAACGTCGCCCATTGTCTCCCTTGATAAAAGGACTTTCACTTTGTTTCCCGCCAAAACAATTAACTTGTACAACAACGGGAGTCGAATAAAGTATCTTGTATCGTTAACACGTTGTTTCAGTCTCTCTCATTTTCTTAATCTTTCATACTAAATACTCACTACTTCCTTTAATACTCAATACTATATATATATAACAACAACATGGTGTCAGAATACTAAAAGAACCCAAAATACAGAAACCAAAGGAAAAAAGAAGTTGAAATCATACTTCAAGACGAAATGGAAAATTTACCGCATCCAAAAGACCTAGACTTTAATCAGGAAAATCTAGCCGCAGCATGGAAAAAGTGGAAAAAAGAATTCATCTCTTTTTAATAGCAACAGAAGTGACATGAAGCCAGACAAAGTAAAAACTTCAATGTTTTTAACTTGCATCGGTTCCAAAGGCCGAGATATCCATTCCACATGGATTTCGATTCACCCGACGAAGAAATGAACCTTCAGACAGTAATCGAAAAATTCGATGCATATTGTGAACCCAGGAAAAACATAACTTTCCTAAGACACAAATTCTTCACATGTGGACAAGCGGAACATCAAAAATTCGATGAGTATGTAGTAGAGTTGCGCCAAAAGGCACAACAGTGCGAATTCGGCAACCTCACAGACAGTCTCACCAAAGATATTCTGATATGTGGAATCAGAGACATGAGATTAAGAGAAAGATTATTGAGAGAACCAAATTTAGACCTACAAAAAACAATTCAAGCAGGTCAGAGTGCAGAGCAAACACGACTTCAATCAAGGATGCTAAATGCCACATCCGAAACAAGAGATAACGAAATCTCGCGGGGGTATATAGTCAACACGACAGAAAAGGCGCCAAAACTCAAATTACCCGCCATATGCAATCCAGACATCAAAACGAACAGGGCGGAAGTGACAGAAAGCCCGCGAAGTTTCAAGCGCCAAGTCAACACTACGTCACTAACTGTCACTATTGTGGTTATAATCACAAAAGAAATAAATGCCCAGCATTTCACAAGACATGTGAAAAATGCAAGAAACAAGGACACTATGCAAAAATGTGCAAATCAAGAAAATTTGTACATAAAGTAGAGATACATACCGACGATGAATCAGATGACGATACACATGTACTCGAAATGATCACTGCAAATAATTCCCGCGTGCACAAAATCGAAAAGTTCAAGACTCCAAAAGACATTTGGACGGTCGAACTAAAAGTGAACAACTCGAATGTAACATTCAAAATAGATACAGGAGCAGACGTAACCGTACTGCCATTCAGAAAATATAGAAATATAATTCCAAAACCACAACTGCAAAAAACCTCAACTCGATTATCAGCTTACAATAACACAGCTATAAAAGTGCTAGGAAAATGCACAGCAGTCATTAAATACAAAGAATTATCAAAGCAAATAAAATTCATTGTTGCAAAAACAAACTCGCACGCAGTTATAGATGCAAAGACAGCTAAAGATCTGAACCTGATTCAGAGAATTTCAAAAATAAATTCGTCGAACAAAAACGACATATTAGAAAAATATGAAGACTGTTTCGGAGAAATCGGCACTTTGTCAATAACACATCATATCACAGTGGATCCACAAATAACTCCTGTAATTCATCCACCAAGATCGGTTCCTTTTTCTATAAAAGAAAAACTCAACAAAGAATTAAAAAGAATGACAGAATTAGATATCATAAAACCTGTTAGTGAACCTACAGACTGGGTAAATTCCCTAGTCATCGTTGAAAAAGCCAACGGAAAACTCCGACTCTGTTTAGACCCCAAGAATCTAAACAAACCATAAAAAGGCAACATTTCAAACTCCCTACAGCGGAGGACATTTTTGCACAAATGCATAACCCTAAATATTTTTCAAAACTCGATGCATCTAATGGATACTGGCAAATTCCAGTTGACGAAGAAAGCTCCCATCTTTTAACGTTCAACACACCTTTTGGAAGGTATCGCTTCACACGACTACCCTTTGGAATTCACAGCGCCAGTGAAGTTTTCCAAAAAGAAATTTCAAAAATAATAGAGGGCATAGAAGGAGCAAGAAATTCACAGGATGACATCATAATCTGGTCCAACACTTTAGAAGAACACACAAATAGACTACAACAAGTTTTCGATCGAATCCGAAAGCACGGATTAAAGTTAAATAAATCAAAGTGTATCTTCTATGAATCACAAATCAAGTACCTTGGGCATATATTAACCAGCGAAGGGATAAAACAAGATCCAACCAAAGTACAAGCAATCATTCACATGCCACTGCCAACAAGTAAAAAAGAATTACAAAGATTCCTAGGTATGACAAATTACCTATGTAAATTTTTATCTAATTACTCCGAAGTCACAGCACCATTGCGCCAGCTTCTACAGAGTGACACGTTATGGTCATTCGACAAACCACAAATCGAAGCAATAAAAAAGCTAAAAGAAATGATTACCAGAAAACCAGTGCTACAATTTTATGATCCAGATCTACCAATAAAAATAACTACAGATGCTAGTAAGCATGGGCTCGGAGCGATACTTGAGCAGAAACACAACGAAAGATGGCTACCTGTTTCGTTTGCATCTCGTGCAACAACTCAAGCGGAACAAAACTACTGTCCGATAGAGAGCGAAGCTCTCAGTATAGTTTTCGCATGCAAGAAATTTCATCAGTTTATATACGGAACTCATTTCAGAATCGAAAATGACCATAAACCGTTGAAGCAAATATTTAAAAAATCGATCACTAAATACCCCCCCCCCAGAATCCAAAGATTTCTACTAACATTACAAAGATATGATTTTGACCTAAACCACATACCTGGTAAAGAATCAATTGTTGCAGATACCCTATCACGTGCATACCTTGAGCAAAATACTCCAGAAGTATCAGACGAAGATATGAAATCGCACATTCATGCAGTAATAAAAAATTACCCCATAACCGACACTAAATTAAACGAGTATAAAGAAGCCACTGCAGACGACCCGTCTCTACAGACACTCGTCACATATACAAGAACAGAATGGCCCCCAAAAGACAAAATACCAATAAACATCAAACCATTCGTCTCCGTTCGTGATGAAATATCAATCGTCAATGGTCTCGTTCTAAAAGGTTCAAGAATAATTGTACCTAAGTCATTACGTAGAGAAGCTCTACAGGAAATACATACCGGACACATGGGTATCGAAAAATGCATAGAGAGAGCGAAGGAATGTATATACTGGCCCGGCATTAACGCTCAAATCAAAGACATGATTAACACATGCTCATACTGCATTGACTACAAAAATCAACAAGCAGCCGAACCACTAATAAATCATGAAATACCTACTACACCATGGACCAAAGTGGGTACAGACGTATTTCACCTGTCTGGAAATTCGTATGTCACAATTATTGACTATACAACAAGATTTTTTGATCTACACGAAATAAATGATTGCCAGTCAAAAACCGTAATCAAAAAATTAAAAGAAACTTTTGCTAAATTCGGAATTCCGCAAACAGTTGTAAGTGACAACGGTCCAGAATTCAATTCGGCTGAATTCAAAAATTTGCAAAAAATTGGCATTTTCATCACACGAAGACAAGCCCGCATTATCATCAAGCGAATGGCATGGTTGAGAGAAAATACAGACAATAAAAAAGACGCTAAAAAAGGCATTCAAAAGTGACGAAGAACCTCAGTTAGCGCTCTTAGCATTACGCACGACTAAATTACAAAATGGTGCACCATCCCCTGCAAATCAAATAATGAATAGAACATTGCGAACAAATCTCCCAAACATACTACACGACAAATTGGTATCAGGCCTCACGAAAAGAAGAAATCAAACATTACAACAGAACTCCCAGAGTTAAAACCACACGACACGGTTAGAATTAAGTTTAACAACAATTGGTTTAGAAGGGGCAAAATAATTAAAAAACTAGAGCAACCTCGTTCATACTTAGTAATAACAGAGGAAGGAAATACAGTCAAACGAAATAGACAACATATTCTTAAAACAAACGAACACGTTCGCATAACAGAAGAATTAGATTATGAAAATATATTTCCAAAGTCAACAAACACGCATGAAAAAACAAAAACAGCACAACTACAGAATTCAACACTACAAAATAATAAAACCACAAAAAGTGGACGACGAATAATTATTCCCTGTAGATACAGATGATATTAAAAAAATTTAAAAAAAAAAAAAAAGGAAGATGTTATATAATCATCACAACAAACATGAACAATCAACGTCGCCCATTGTCTCCCTTGATAAAAGGACTTTCACTTTGTTTCCCGCCAAAACAATTAACTTGTACAACAACGGGAGTCGAATAAAGTATCTTGTATCGTTAACACGTTGTTTCAGTCTCTCTCATTTTCTTAATCTTTCATACTAAATACTCACTACTTCCTTTAATACTCAATACTATATATATATAACAACAACAATGACGATATAAAATATAAGGGTGTAGTTTGGCTGAAGTCTTTTGGTGTTGTCAACTATTCTTATATTATTACCAGGAAAAGACTTTGACTCAGGTCATTCCACGTCGAGACTCATAAGGCAACAAGCTTCCTCTTGTGGGGTTGATATGTCTCTGATCTTTCCACTCCTAACCTCCAGGTTTTCATGCATTTAACGTCTTCATAGAATGTTTGGCGCCGGGTGTTCTTGGACCGGCCTTTTTTCTTGTTTTCGTTTTTCTGATGTCTATGCCATTTCAGTCTTTGCATGCATTGTGGTTGGCAGGTGTAAAATGTGAACCGCCAGGTGAGACCGGCACAGTACCGTGATGTTTTGCAATGCCTGAGATTTACTTCGCCGAAAGATTTTCTCGTTCGTAATTCAATCTTACTAAGTTATTTTGAAGAGCTTTCGCAATCATTTTTTGAAGAATGCGTTCAGCTTTCTGGCAACCTTCACTGACATTTTTCATGTCTCACTGTTATACAGAACCATGGGCTGAACTATTGCTTTATATAGTCGAATCTTTATTTCACTGGTGCTTGCTATTACTCAGATTTGGTGCATGTTATGAAACATAACCTCTGTTTTTACAATTCTATTTTTTACATATTTTCGTGCTTTCACCACTACTGAGTACGTTGCGCTGGAAGGAGAAATTATCAACGGGTCTCACAACTTGCTATCCGAAAAAAATTAAAGGTTGGATCATGAAATTAATCTACATCATCTTGATCTTTTCACATTGAATTCTTGGCCCTGTCTTTGCTACTTGTTCTTTGAGCTTGGTTGTCGTTCTTGCAGCCTAGTTCTTGTTTCTTCTAGTTGTACGATGTAATCGGTAAAAGTCCGATCACAATGTATTTCCGTTTCCTTGCACCATACTACTGCAGTGTTTCCACCAGATATCTTCTTTATCACATAGTCAGTCGCCAGCGGGAAGAGGAGTGAGAGGATATAACCTCGATATACACCAGAAATGATGCAAAAATATTTAGCGAAACCAGTATCTATCCTGGCACAGTTGCTGGAGTCTTCTGTACAAAATCTTGAAAATATTGACGAAAGAACATACTTGGGCGATCTTCCGTCCTCGAGCGATCTTCCGTTCTTGAGCAATCTTCCATTCTTGAGTGATCTTCCTCATGAGTCCTGTCAAAGAACTTTATTGAAGTTAATGAATATGACTGATGGGGCCTGCCAGAACTTTAAACACTGCTCTACAAAAATTATCCCGCTTTTTCTTCGTTAGCTTGCCGAGACGATCCAGCTTCCTCTGTTGTGCTGCATGCATTCAGCCAACCAGGTTCTTGTTTCCAGAGCATTCTTTGATGCCGACAGTACACAAATATCTATTTCAGCCTCTTGTTCTCTTTCTCTACACACTCCGACAGGATGGTCTTGGACTGTGACACATGGCATGTTATATGACCAAAATATGATAGCTTTGTAGATTTGATTCTCGACAGTAGGTGTCTTCGCCTCAAAAAGCAGCACTGCACCCAAAATTGAGACTAGTAAACTGTCATTTTTTTTTGTACAATATACCCAGCAATGCAGAAGACAAATGCTTTTGAGGTGCGGATCTTTCATAAATTGGGCAGAATAAGGTGGAAAGGCAATGTATCAAACGCTGTAATACAAGAAAATCCTTGCCTTATTGAGCGAGAAAAAAAAATTTTAATATTGTTTTACGTCTTGCTTTTTGTTGATGCTTGTTTGTTTGCTTTATAAGGTTACGAGTAAAGTAGTAACATTCTGTAAAGGAGGATAGTCATATGAGCTAATCAGAGAATCTGACGTTTTTCGATTTGCCCTCAATGATAAATGCCAAACTAGATTATTCCTCATTTACAAAATTATAGACATATTTATTAAATCATTATTTCGTGATTTTTTTTCTAGATATGGGGTCTGCATACATACATATACATACATACCTTCGAGTATGTGCGTATACATATGTAGGGTGTGGGGCACAATGAGTAATATGTACTGCATTTTTGACTGAGAAAAATGAATTTCTTTACAAATGTTCACTACCTTACAAGAACTATATCAGCTAAGTAAATTACTTTCTCTAAATGCATTAGAAGCACTATAACATATTCAGAACGCTATTTCAGAAAATAGTTTCCATTCTCTTTGAGCATAAAAATGACAAATTTAGGTGGGTAAATTGAGTAAGACAAAGTAAAGTGAATTACCTCGTTAATTTTCTAGTGCTACATTTGAAGAAAAAAAAAACTTGTACACGTCAATCAATATCTGTTGTAAGATGTCAGAAATGCTACAAAAAATTTTTTAATATCTAGGTCAAATTTTTAAAATATCTTAGAAAAATGGCGCATGATATGAAATTAAAACTCAAATCTAAAACCTCGACATAAAATATTCTCTATACCTTCTTTACAATCTGCTGGAGTAGTTCTCTTGATGTATTTACGCGCCAAGCAGTTAAAGGACAGAAATTATTGAAATTAATCCTTACTCATTTTACCCCACTTCAGTTTGTTTTGTTTTTTTCTTTAGTGTCTAATCAAATTAGGGAAGGGACATTGCTCAGTGGTTAGAGCGTCGAGCTTACCATCGTGAGGATGTGAGTTCGAATCTCGGACCGGGCTGTGTGTTGTGTTCTTGAGCAAGACACTATTTCACGTTGCTCCAGTTCACTCAGCTGTAGAAATGAGTTGCGACATCACTGGTGCCAAGCTGTATCGGCCCCTTTGCCTTTTCCCTTGGATAACAATGGTGACATGGAGAGGGGAGGCTGGTATGCATACGTGACTGCTGGCCTTCTATAAACAACCTTGTCCGGACTTGTGCCTGGGAGGGTAACTTTCTAGGCGCTATCCCATGGTCAGCAGCTTAATCAAATCAGACATTAGTGCGGGATGAAAATTGACTTGTAATCTAACAGAAAAAAGAATTTTGACTGTTTAGCACCAAAAATTATACAGATATTTTATTAGCAACCTCAATTAGGATCGGGTCGGAGTTGCGGAAAAATTTCTTGAAAAACAGTGACTTGTCAGAGCTCACTATGTTTCAAACTCTCTCAACTTCAACAACAATAACAACAACAACTATGCAGAATTTTTTTTCTTTTTACTCTCAAAGATGATGCAACACTCCAAAATGGTGATGCAATACTTACAAAATGTAATGCTTTCGAACAGGTAAGGAGAAAATAACGAGAAATCAGAAATTACTCGTTTTGCCCCACCCTCATGTACACACACACAAACATACATACACATAAATGCACATTTATGTGTGTGTGTGTGTGTGTGTGTGTGGTGTGTGTGTGTGTGTGTGTATGACAATTAAGTATGCTAGATAATAAAAATTTGCTTCTGAAGCAGTATTTTCAGTTCTGTTTTGTTTTGTTTTTTTTACTTTTCTTTTTCACAGCTAAATCGTGACTTCATAAAACATTGGATTAACATCCTATAAAATGTTTAGCCATAGAAAAACCGTAATCCGTTTATAGGATTAACAAGCTTCAATAAGATGTTATGGTATTCAATGTACAGAGTTGCAATATTACTTTGTGAAAATATTCATTTTATTGACAAAGGCTGAAGTAATACAGCTGTAATTGAAATATTAGTTACGTAGGAATTTTTGGTTAAACTAAAGCGTTAAACCCGGTCAAAAAAAAAAAACTGTAATAGGTGTAAAACAACTTCCTCAAAACGAATATGACAAAAAAAATGCGCACTTGCGAAAGGGGGGTGGGGGAGAAGCCTCGGAAAATTTACATCGGGAATTTCCGAAAGCGTCTGACCCGGGCACAAAAAAAAAATAGTGTAATAGGTGTAAAATAACTTGCTCTAAACGAATATGAAAAAAATGCGCGCTCGCGAAAGGGGGGGGAGGCCTCGGAAATTTCATATCTTCAGTCCACAGCCTTTAAACTAAGAAAAAAAATAGTGTAATTGGTGTAAAACTACTTGTTCTAAACGATTATCAAGAACACACACACATGAATCACAAACTCCGTATTTTTGTACGTATTTCGCAAAAAAAAAAAAAAAAAAAAAAAATTCTGGAAAAAATGAACTGTTGGATCTCCACCATGTGAATCAAAATGCGTGTCAGAAACATCTTGAAATACTACAGAAATTATGTTATGAAAACGATAATGTATACATACCTCTTTGAGTGGTCCATCGACAGTGATGATAAAGAAATGAGATGGGTTGCGTTTGGAGGAAAAAATTATCTCGGGCCAGGATAAAGACTTGCTGCTGCCAATAAGAATACGTGTATTCTCTTGGCAGTAGTTTAAGGCTTTCCATAAATAGGGATCTAGAGAGGTATTGTTTTAATTAACAGGCACGAATGCCTGGGCGAACAACTGATCTCTTAACTGACCCCCACAATCTCTCTATTGTCTGTGTGCACCGACGCGTTTGTAGGATCAACAAAATTTTCACTGTGGTTGATCCGAAAGTGGGTATAGCCGAGATTTCCCAGAGAATTATACGCAGCCCAAGAATCGCTATATACTATGGACTCTTGGCGTATATATCGAGTAATTAAGGGGATCAGTGTGGCGGCATCTCGCCTTTCCTCTTCACCACACTCAGATGAAAGATGTATCAACAATTTCTTTTTGGCTACTCGCTCTATCCCACCGAAAAGCCAGATAGTTTTTGTGAGTCTTCCACGATTATATTTTCTTCTTACAATAACCGTCTCATCAATTTCTACTTCAACTCCTGGTCGGTCCTGATACACCCAATGCTGACAAATCTCCGAACAGAAGGATCGCCAATCAATCGAGGTCGGATATGAAATCCTTAAATTCTCCATAACTAATGCATGCGACCAACAGTCTGTGAGAAAGTAGTTTACAAATAACAGGACTTTACAGGGTGGTATCTGACTCCGCTCCAAAAAAGTGTTGTTGTATAGGG
The DNA here is from genome assembly GCF_006345805.1 of Octopus sinensis. Lineage (NCBI taxonomy): Eukaryota > Metazoa > Mollusca > Cephalopoda > Octopoda > Octopodidae > Octopus > Octopus sinensis. The sequence goes on from NC_043002.1 coordinate 72,645,522, forward strand.
ATATAGAATATCCACATTCCGTGGACCTTTGTCTTCGACGGCGAACAGTCATTCGACATAGGAAGATGCTTGTGTTTTCGCGGAGTGTACATGGTAAATGACATCTAGAGCAGTCTACTGTACTGGGAATGATATGTTTTCGAAAGAAATCTAGTGCCTCACTGTCATTATTAAGTCGGTGAATTCCATCTTGTAATGTTAATTCATATGAATTGCAAAGTGCCATTCTGTTACTGAAGACCAAGTGTATCATACAATTTAACGCTTGTGTATCCACGACTGAAATGAATAAGAACTTGTTGGTACCAAGTCCATAGGCTTGTCAGAAGGAGCGGGAAATCCTCCACACCAGAAGATGGAATGAGTAAACACTGGTCAATGAAAGGTCAGTCTTTTGTCTAAGGACAGTTGTTTACAAGAAACAACTGTGTTCCTGGTCAATTTAATCACCGTCGCTGTTGGACAGTCGACATAAATAGACAAAGCCCTTTGACTTGATAAAAAGATTTAAGATATGGAAGATCCTACATACAAAAACTACGTCCATTTAAGTCCATTCACGCGAGCGCTCTGGGTAAAATGTTATAGTGCATGACCATCTTTGGGACATAGGTAATGTGTTGTAAAGTTTGGTGAAAATCTGTTGAGAATTGTGGAAATGTATCCGTTAGTCATTATACGCATACATACTATGAGATATATATATTACAAAATATAAAGTTATATCTTGAGTGACAACAACGCTCAAGATATGCAACGGACTGGAAATAGAAGTGCTCCAATGAGCTGTATACACTTTTTTATCCAAGGGGGGGGGGGCAATGCGAGCAACAACCACAGGAACATCACAAAATTCAAAGATAGACCAAACACATACAAATCTTATATACTAATTTATATCTAAACAGTCCGACATTTAAAAAAAAATTTTAATTCAGTAATATATAAGTATCATATACAAATAAAAAATATAAATATAAATTTTGCATATAACAAGCTTAAAACTGTTAGAATAAGAGAAATAAATATGCTGATAATAAAATAAAAATATGGCATATCAAAAGACGAATAAAATTCCGGCGAATAGTACATAGAATATAATACACATATACAAGCTTACAAAAATATAAGATATACAGAAGTCCATCTACGGGCCGTTTCGGAGATGTGACAATTAATATTAGACATATCAGTACTTAAAATTGGCACTCCCCTCATCAGGATGTCCTATACAACACATATAAAACATGAACAAATACACAATCACATACTGGTCATTCTCAGAATACAGCATTTACGTACTCCCAGAAAATTTTTTTCGTCGATCCTGAATGGAACTTTATACGCATACAATTCGATCCAGCCGCCATAGTAAACTGTATGCACACAACGCCATCTGGACCATTTCACTTCAGCACTTAATTTATTTTATTTTATTTCAATTTTATAAATTCTCCCATATATGCAAAGCCACATATTCAGGTTCGAGTCCTCGACTAACAGCTATTTTTTAAATAATTATATTACTTTAGTTATATCTCGTTTACCACTCACTATACTTACTAAACTTAACTCAATTGTTATTGCTCAGCTCTAACTTATTCTTTGTAAGCCTAGTACTTATTCTATCAGTCTCTATTGCCAAACCGCTAAGCTACGGCGACAAAAACTCACCAACATCGGTTGTCTAGCAATGGTGTGGGGACAAACACAGATACATAAATACATATATATATATATATATATATATGTGTGTGTGTGTGTGTGTGTGTGTGTGTTGTGTGTGTGTGTGTGTGTGACGGGCTTCTTTTTGGACCAATGCATACGCTATTTAGAGAGTATGATTGACTATGTTTAACGACTTTCCTCACTTAAAAATGCCTCGTGCTTAAATATCGCTTAATTTTTTAACACCTCTAGCATGTGTTACATACTATGACAGGCCGTTGCAGAAATACTAAAAATGTAATGATGAAATAAAGGCATGTTTGAGCGTGAGTAGCAAGCTCTCCAAGCACCTGCTACATGTGTACAAAAGAATGTGAGTCCCTAAGAGGACTGGTAAACCATATTCATGCTGCTCATGTTTGTACGTGAAGATATCAGTTCCTAATCATATATAGCACAATATATGTACAGAGAAATCTCGGTTTATGAACGCCTCTCATCACAAACAAATCGATTTACGAAAAATTTTCGAACATAAAAGGTCTCCGGTGATGAATGAAGTCTCGAGGAATGAATACGCAAGCCGGCAACGACGGTTGGCAACAATCTGAGAATATCAGCTGGAGAACGCCAGTTTTTGTTTAGCTTTCGCTCAGTGCACATCCCTGCGTGAATTTGCCATGCCTCCTCTTGAACTACTTCGTAAACCGAAACTATTTTCGGTTTACAAACATTTCGGGTAAAGAGCCACCTTCAGGGGCGAATTAAATTCGTAAAGTGAATTTCTTCTGTATAGATAAAAACATTTGGAGAAAAATACATTAGGGAATAAATAAAAATCGTAATATCATAATGAGGTACGTTCTTATCATAAAAGATATCGACTACCGTGTGAGTTGGGGATGAGTGTTACTGGCAGGAATAAGGGACATTGTCTTCTATCTTATAATTCATCATCATCAATATCCATAATCTCTTTGTACAGTTCAGTGTTGGAATTGAGCTTAGTGTAGACTCCTCTTGTAATTTTTATGTTAAATTCATGATTAAAGCTGTTACGAGCAAAAACTTGCAGACATTCTTCTATTAGTGCCAGCAATTTAGTAATATTCTTTGCAGTCAAAGGCGGGGAGCTGGCAGAAACGTTAGCAGTATTTCGGCTGTCTTTACGTTCTGGGTTCAAATTCCGTCGAGGTCGACTTTGCCTTTCATCCTTTCGGGGTCGATAAATTAAGTACCAGTTGCGTACTGGGGTCGATCTAATCGACTAGCCTCCTTCCCAAAAATTTCGGGCCTTGTACCTAGAAAAGAATATTCTTTGTAGTCAATTTAAGTGCAGTTCGTAGAATTTCTGTAGGTTTTATTCGTATTCTCAGCATGCTCTTGAACTAACGGTATCAATTCTTCGTTAGATAAAGTTTCTCTATGGAACACTAGCAACTCAGCTGTATTATTCTTGATCACTTCTTCAAACCCTACATTATTTGCCAGTGTCACAATATCTCCCCAAATTCGATGTAGACTTCCTACTTGTAGAAAGTCACAGATATGTTTACGTCATATATTTTTCCAAGCACCATTTACACTTGAGGGTTCACTTTATCCCATGACTCAGCTATGTTGTCCACAGTATCTATTATGTTGAACTTTTTTTCTAGAAGTCTCTAAATGTAACTTTATCCTCTTGTAAATTGCTTTCATGAGTAGTTTTTAAAGGTCTCGTTTAACATGCTATGCTGTTAGCTCTCACACATCGATCCATTCACTAAAGCAAAGATGTCGTATCCCTGAGAATTTATTTTACTCTCACATTATCAATAAGCTTCCTTAAGTTCATTGAATATTTTAGTATGTTGTCTGGAATGAGCTGCTTTGATGAAGAAAATGTTGCAACATGTCATTGGTGTGGTGGGACAATGACGGAAGCTCGAAAATAAGGGGGAAATGGTGACATTTTGCCAATTTTACATTATAAAACTCGCGGCTGCCAAACTTGTGTGATTTACTCGTTTATTTTAATTATTGTATTGTTTATTCTGGGTTTCTTATTATTTACTAAGGCATAAATGAAACATGGTTTTATTAATATTAAAATAGTAAGAATTTTGAAAAATATATTTATAATACTGTGTACAAAAGAATTCATAATAAAATTGAATAGCATAGGCGTAGGAGTGGCTGTGTGGTAAGTAGCTTGCTTACCAACCACATGGGTTTGGGTTCAGTCCCACTGCGTGGAATCTTGGGCAAGTGTCTTCTGCTATAGCCTCGGATTTGGTAGACGGAAACTGAAAGAAGCCCGTCGTATATATGTATAAGTATATGTGTGTGTGTGTGTGTGTGTGTGTGTGTGTGTGTGTGTGTTTGTCCCTCCTCCCCAACGTTCGGCAAAAGAGACCAATAGAATAAGTACTAGGCTTACAAAGAATAAGTCCTGGATCGATTTCCTCGACTAAAGGCGGTGCTCCTGCATGGCCGCAGTCAAATGACTGAAACAAATAAAAGTGTAAAAGAGTAAAAGAGTAAAAGAGCAACTTGATTATAAACATGAAATACAAATTTAAATAGTTTTGTAGATCAATTAAGCGAACATTTGCTAGAAACGTAAGAAAAACGTTTTCAGTACTCTTCCTCATCTGCACCCAACAGAAATAATCAAGGTGAGATTGGAAGGTTCTTTGGTTCACTCCTCTCATCTTTTCCAATGTACGAATTTTCGAATCCAACCAGATTCTTTCAATTGCTTGTGTATTGGTTCCAGTGTTTGGATCAACGTAATGTCTTTGGTGGTTGACAGTAGAATGGCGGAAATTTAGATGATCTAGATTGGAGTATGCTGGCCATTCGTTGGAATAAATAACCGAGTTTTCTGCAACTTCTCTTTGAATTCAAGTGTTTCGCGATTTTAGACCGATGTTTGGCAGGCGCCTTTAATTGCCCTTTAAGTTGTAGAACACACGCCAAAGTAGCACCGTTTAATTGCTGAAATTGGTAAAAAAAGAAAATGAATTATTGAGAGAGATATTACCGATATCTACGTATATTTAATTCTCGTACCTCTCCACACATGGATAAAATATAAGGGGTTGGTACAGTTAATATATTTTTCCTTAAGGTGACGGGCTGGCAGAAACGTTTGGACACCGGACAACGATAGTCCCCTATCCACAGCCTGTATATGACGCTCTCCGACTCCCACCTGCTCGGTCCAATGAAAGGTAGTCTTCGGGGACAACAATCTAATGACCGTGAGGTAGTGAGTACAACAGTGGATTCAAGTGACGGTTTCAACAATGGCACAAATGCATCGCTTGGGATGGAGACTATGGAAACCACTTGACTGCTTTTGTAGAGAGGCTGGGTTACTCTACCAGAATGTACTGTTTGATTGACTAATGTCAATTAAAATTTAAAAAAGTCCACTTTTACATTATTTTCGGCGCAACCTTCAAGTTAGATAAGACTGGATTATGGGATTACCTAAGGTTTCACGTCCATAAAGGGCTTAGCTTTATGGTGTATCACCAAATCCCAAAGCCTGTTGGCTAAAGGCCTCCCTAGAATATGTAGGGGGAAAGGACCCCATTAATCAAAGTCAACAAAGAGGATTGTCGCCGATGTCGACAGAGAGGATTGTATCCCTTTGGCTATCGATCGCCAGTGAGCCTGTTATCCCGTGGGTTCCAATAGGTTAGCAGGAGTTTCTTGAAATATAAGCACGGCCCAAACATTTCCATTCAAGGGTTCAGGACATTCCCAGGGTCTAGGGAGTCCTTTAGGATCCTCACCCTTTCCGCTATGCATAATTCACAGCGATTGGTCCTGTTAATGTATGGGCCTGGATTTTCTAGAATTCTCCATGGTATTGTGTATGGAATCCTGTCGTCTATCGGCTGCCAAACATGGCTGGCTAATGAAGTGACGAATCTCCTTTCCGGTATCCTGAAGGAGTATCTGTGGTTGGAGAGGCATTGTCATATATATATATATATATATATATATACACACACACAACACTGTATAAACTCTATACTTGGAATGACCAATTTTAAATATTATTGGATTTTACTCATAAGGTATTGGAATCTTATATGCATACTATTCTGTCTAAAAAATGGATCTACAAACACAACATCCCTACATATCACACATCTATTTCCTTTTCTTTCCTACACCTCACTCTCTGTTTTATATCTTATCTAAATTAACTATTTCTTAACCATCCTCTCACACCGTCTCCGATGAAGGGGTATAATAAATATCCTGGAAACAGCTGTAAGACCTTCTATCTATAAATGTTCTAAAATCTACACAGCCTACATTATCTCATTACGTAAAAATAACATATATATATATATATATATATATATATATATATATATATATATATATATATATATATATATATAAAGGTATATATATATATACATATACAAGAGAGAGTAAAGAATATATATATATATATATAATATATATATATATATATATATATATATATACTCCTTTTTTTCTCTCCTTTTTTTCTCTCCTTGTTTTTTCTGTGTCCCTTTCTGTGGAAGAGCGTAGGCTCGAAACGTAAAAGACTTTTTCTATTCCTGAGCTTTATACTAATACATCTGTTTGTTTTGTACACCACCTGTCTTCGTCTTTTGTTGTTGTTTTTTTCGTAAACTCGCCCTATATATATATATATATTATATATATATATATATATATATATATATATATATATATATATATATATATATATATATATATATATATATACACGTACGAGGAACTTCTGTAGTTTCCAGCAATTAAATCTTATCTACAAGGCTTATAAAAGACACTTGGCCCAACTTAGCGCATCTTGTGATCGATCCCAAAACTATGTCGCTGTGAAGGAAACATTCTTAACCACACATCCATGCTTGCAACCTCTTTTTCATACAATTATGACAACAAAGAATTTCAAAAAAAAAAAAAAAAGAAGTTAAGCTACCGAGTGGGGGATGGAACCGATGAAAATTTCTACAACTTCATCAACGATTAAGTCATCACGTATTTGACATGCAAATTATAGACTTTTTAAAAAGCTTTGTAAGTGGGCAATGCACAAGAGATTTATTTATAACTTGAGGTGGGAGCTTTTGCAGTAGCTTCCCGGCAACTATAAAGATCACTAGAGATTATCCACCTGCTAATATCCACCTAATTAGATTAGCATCGATTGCTGCAATGCAATCAAATGTATCAAATTCAATTCCTGCAAAAGAAAAGCGGAGATTATAATGCTTTGTTTTGGATTTTTTTGTTTGTTTTTGCTTTTGTTTTGTTTTGTTGTTTTTGTTTTGTTCTTTATTTTGTATTTTGGTTTGTTTTTTTTTAAGAATTAGTTAGGATCATAATATTTTTTCCTGAACACTGTCTTAACAACAATCTATTGAATATGTGTAATGTACACACACACACACACACACACACACTCACACTCACACTCACACGTACACACACGCACACACACCTACACACACGCACGCACACATACACAATAAGTCGGCGAACTGGCAGAATCGGCAGCTCGCGGGACAAAATGCTTAGCGGGATTTCGTCCGACTTTACGTTCTGAGTTCAAATTTCTCCGAGGTTGACTTTGCCTTTCATCCTATCAGAGTCGATAAAGTACTGGGCTCGATGTAATCGACTAACTCCTGTCCTGAACATGTAGGCCCGTCTCTTGCAATTTCGATCAATAGTATCTTGTCCTCCCTCTTATATCTACAATCCAGCCTACCTCTACTTCTGGGGGACATTTTAAATTTTTATCCGGGACGTCCTACGTCCTAGATATAAAGGTAAAAATAAAATATTTCCACTTTGCAATGTTCGAGTCGAGTACTCTCTTGCACGCTCCGTTGACTCGAACCTCGCTTCTATTGTGGCGAATTTACCGCCTCTGGTTAGATACTTGATATCTTTCATAGTCGCACCAAGAGACTTTTCAATGGTGCTTTCCTCCAGGTGTTCAAATCTTTTTTTTTCTACATTGTATACTTTATAGACAATAGTCTTTTCTTTAATTTAATTTTTTATTTCGTTTGGTGGTGTTATCCTAGATTCACCGTTTTTGTTGGTGATCAATCCGAAATAGGTTTGTATTTCTTTCATTTTAATTTTAATGAGTTCGCGCCCGCCGACGGCTGCAGCGAAATTCATTTTCGGACTTTCTTCTATCGAAAGCATTTTAACAAAAAGCTTCCGTATAAACGGTGAAAATATTGTCAAAATTGAATTATGTCCCCCAACAGGGACACAATTCAATTTTAAGCAATAACCAAAGCTCCTTCTCCCAAAGGAGGAGGGTTACGTTTTACAGTAATTTAACAAATGCAACACAACAACGAGGAACCAACAAACGTGATAACAATAGTTAAACAGTAATAATAATAACAACAAACCTTACGGTGAATCAAAAAGCAGTACACAGTTGAAGCTATAGTCCTTTATGTATAAGAAATAAACCAACAGCAGTACTCAGTAGAAGCGGCTGTTCGAGAAAACAGACATTACAGACAGCCAAACTTCTTATAGATACTTAATGCTAGCTAATTAGCAGATAATCTAATGTAAAAGCTGTGGTAAAAGGTATGTGCACAGCTCCATCTGGACTATTCCATTTCTGTACACTAATTTTATTTTTAATTTATTCCCATAATATGTGAAACCACTTATTCAAGTTCAAGTCATTGATGCAATTTTATACCAATTGCTATTTTTTCTTTTGTTATATTACGATTTAATTATTATATTATACTTTAGTTTGATTTTAATTATTACTTACTACATATAATTCAATTGTTATTATTATCTCTAATTTTTATTGTTAAAGTGAAAGTATGTGACATAAAATAGAGAAATGTTTTGTTTCACTTTTAACACGTAATACTGAAATAGTGGAGAAGATATGATATTGCTATGGGCTCGCCCTGGGCAAGAAGTTGAAATTTTTTTTTGCCCATGAAACTACATGGACCCTAAGTAAGGCATGTGTAAAATTTGAATGAAATTGGTTGTGTAGTTCTCAAGTTTTAGGGAAACACACAGACAGACAGACACACACACCACACACACACACACACACACACACACACACACACACACATTCTCAGTTTTATATAGAGAGAGATTACTCAAAGAAATTCCAACTTTGATTTTTACGTTTTATTCACAATCTTATAGTGATGTGATATTAGATACGAGAATATAACGAAATGATAGAATATTAAATGTCCATTCTGATTGAACTAGTACTTTCATGCATTAAACTATGCAATCTTCAGACTCATATAGTCGTGGTGACAGTTATGTTTTACAATTTCTAACTGTGGTCAGTGGATAAGCTGTGTTACAGAATGTTAAATTTAGCAAACTGTATTCTGACCAATCAGTGTGTGATTTTACTAATTTATTTAATTTGATTGTTTGGTTTAGGCGTCACGGTTTGTTGAACATGTCAAGAGACCTGTGTATTGACCCTGGCCAAAGCAGTAATTGTTGGTTTATTTTTAGAAATGTTGTAAATATTATTTCCCAGGGATTTTTATATTTCAGTTATCGCCATCATCATTATCATCTCCTTTATTATTGTTGTCGCTGTTGGTGGCGGTGGCGGCGGTAGGAGTGGCTGTGGTAATAGAACTTTAAACCCGAAAATAAGATTATTTTTACTGACTTTTAGCTGGTATTTTCATGCTATCATCATAATGAGCACCTTTAGTGTTGTTAGTGGTCGTAGCAGTAGTATTATTATTATTGTTTATTTAGCTTGGTTTGGAATTTATTATTAAAGTTCTTTTCTCTGATTTTTCTCTCAATTTCACTTGGACTGTATAGTTTGTAGAATGAAAATATATTTTCCGTCTGCATTTAGCTAGCTGGTTACTCAAAGGTATCTGACGGACATCTGGGTCTCTAATTTGTGTCGGAGCACACGTGAACGTTCTGATAGTGCATTTTCAGTCTGTCCATATAGAGTTCTTCACAATTTGGGCATTTGGTGCAGTAAGTAAATTTTTTACTTTTGTGAATATTTGATGCAGTAAATTAAATATTTGCTTTTGAATATTTTCCCTGCTTTTGTGTTCCTATATTGGCCGGTATGAATGAATTGGCACGTGTGCCACACCGGCTATCACTGCATTTAGAAACAGTGAATGATTGGTCTTCTTTTGCTAAGGTCAAACTTTGCCTTTTAATAATTTTTTTCAAGTTTTTAGACTGTCTTTTACTAAGAAAATACCTATTGGACTGGTCAAACGCTTAACCTCATACTGCAGGGTGACCAAAAAATTTTAGAGCAGCTCCCAGAAATCGGGGAAGTAGGGGAGGAAGTTCTAAATATTTTTGTTGAGGGGCGCAAGCCACGATGTTTCCAGTGTGGCCCGGGCTGCCGGGCTGCCGTGCCTCTCGGGGGTTGGATGCGGGGTCTTGCGAAGGGCCAATCACGCCTGTGGAGGTGATGGAGGCTTTGGTCGTCTGTAAAGCGGGTAAGTCGCCGGGACATGATGGTCTTCCGTACGAGCTGTATAAATGTATGCCAGACTTGTTCGGGCAACTACTGGCTGACGTGTACGCGAACTGGCAACAGAATGGGTTTATCCCCTGATTTGTGTGCCGGGGAGTAGTGACGTTGGTCAGAAAGGACCCGGACAAGGGGTATGTTATAGAGAATTTCATGCCCATCACTCTGTTAAACACAGAAGAGAAGATTTTGGCCAAGGTCTTAGCAAAAAGGTTGGCACGCGTCGCGAATGGTATAGTCGGGGAGGCACAAACATGTGCCATCCCAGGCAGAACCATTCAGGATCTCCATCTTATTCGCTATACCATAGAGAGGGTTGGTAATAAATCTGGCAAAGGTGGGGCATTGGTACATTTTAGACCAGTCTAAAGCTTTTGATTGGGTTGACCATCTATACCTGGCGAGTGTGCTTGCGCGGTTAGGCCTGGGCCTTAGCTTCCTCAGGTGGTTTATCGCTTTGTACCACAACATTGACTCGATAGTTCCGGTGAACGGTTTCGTTTCGAAGCCGCTCTGCATCAGACGCTCGGTTCGTCAAGGATGTCCGCTCTCACCACTTTTGTATATAATGGCTCTCGAGCCCCTACTGCGAAGTTTGAGTGGCATCCCGAGAGAACCAGGTCTAGAGGAGTTTGTTACGGCTTACGTGGATGATATCACTATCAGCGTAACCTCGGTAGCAAGCCTGCGTGAAGTGGGTAAAACTATTGAGGCTTACGAGGAGGTGGCAGGAGCAAAGATTAACCGGGAAAAGTCGGTCGACTTGCAGCTCGGCACCTAGGTTGGCAAGTCGATGCCTTCAGACAGCGTTGTTGGGTGCTGGGTGGAGGGACCGGTTAAGTTGCTGGGAGTTTGGTTTGGACCAGGCCTCCAGATAGAGATGAACTGGACGGAGATATTGAGCAGGGTGGCTACAGTAGTCAAGACCTGGTCTTGGCGGTGTCTATCCTTGAAAGGGAGGGCGGAGGTGGTCAATGTGTTTATCGCATCGGTCATTACCTAATGCCTGACCGTCGTGCCCTGTCCGGATTCGTGGTTGATCAGGTATGAGAGACAGCTCTTTCGCTTTTTGTGGAAGGGCAGGTCGCCACTTGTGAAACGCTGTGTCTGCTGTCAAAAGCCTTTAAAGGAAGGTTTAGATATGCCTTGGTTAATGATGCTCAGACATGCGTTGAGGTTGAGGCACTTCCGGATTCTCCTGGATAGTGGACGAGTGTGGTCTCCGCTGGCCAGACAAATCTTCCCCGAGTTCAAAACTTTTGCGATCAGGAAGCCTGGTGTTCTCGTAGACCGAGGTCGAGTGAGTGGCATAAAGAGTGCCGTAAGGCCCTCTTGCTATTCCGGCGCTCGGGCAACGCCAGAGGTGGGGGTTCCACACGGATTTTATATAGTGGGTTGGTAGAGTCTGAATGCGACGATGGTCTAGGCGTGACTTTAGGTCTCGGGTTTATTCAACTGGACAGCCTGTTTCACCGTCCATTCGGGTTGAGAACGTTGGACAACTTCCAAAAGTCCTTAACCTGGCATTGCTACGGAGGTGCCTTGCCCGTTTGGGATAAGCTCACAAGACATGGTAAGCGTCAGTCGCCGACCTATCCAAGATGCGAGGGGGGGACAGGGAAACCGCCCCTCACGCTATTGTTCAGTGTCTGGAGATAACTGAAATGTGGGCTTATGCTGAATACCTGTTGTCCGGCGAAGGAAGAGTACAGCTGTCGACTGAGTCAATTATAAAAATTGACCCACCGGGAGTTTTAACGAACGATCGTAAGAATTGTTTTCTCACGGTTGTAGCAATAGCGAAAGATGCAGTATGGAAGAGTAGGATAAAAGGAATTAAGACAGGCAACTTTATCTCTGGCCACAATTTACGATCATTTTTTTCATTTCATTTGAAAAGGAAGCTGTGGTTGGAAAAGAGATGTCTGTCAGAGTGTACGTTCCAAAAGAGATGGAAGCATGTAGCACGAGTTGTGTGCGTGTAAAGAACCGTGTGAATAGACGGGAAAAAAAGAAGAAAATAAAGGTACCAGCGGTAGATCGGGGCTTGTGTGGTAGAGCGTGGCCTTATCATCGCTTCATTTGTATTGTTTTTGTATTGTTAGTTCCATTCCATTTTTTTCTATTGTATTAAAATTTTTAAAGTCATATTATATGTAAAATCATATCACTTCACTGATCCCATCAGTTGTTCTGTCCATTTCTATGTTTATCCCCCGGTGGGCAATAAAGAAATTGGTATTGCGTCTGTGTGAGTTGGAAGTGTTGGTATTGTTGCCGAAGTGCGTCTGTATAGTAAGTGTAGTTTCTGTTGATTGTTTCCGTGTTGTTGCCTGTTTTAATTGCTGTTAAAATTTGTATAATAGTTTTTGCTTGCAATCTATTGTGTTTTCCTCTGTAGGGGAAACACTAATTACTGGCAGGATGCCAAAAAGTGTGTATTCATATGACGAGGATTCGACAGATTTGGAAGCCAGAAAAGTGAAAAGAGCATTGTTGGAAGATGTTACGGATTCGTCTGAGAGCGAATTCCCACCACTGTCGAGGACTGACGTTGCAGGGAAGAGCGTCGAAGTGAAAGGACTTCAAACTGAGGAGGATAAACAGAAAAGAAGTTTTGCTTCTGCAGCAGGAGACAGAACTCGCCAACTGTCGACGAAGAAAAGTGACGTTTTAATGTACAAGAACATGATAAAAATTCAAAACGGCGTTGTCACGGTTCAACCCCCAGAAGAGCTTTTATTGACAGAGAAGAAAAAAACAATTATGTTTAAAACATACTGCCGAAAAGAAAGAAAAATCAAGCGAGTAAGCGAGGAGAAGGTAGGAAAATGTTTAAAGCCCAACTGGCAGGATATAAGATATCTAGCCAGAGGGAAAAAATTCGGTACCATCGAGGTACACCTAAAAACATTGAAACTGCACAATTGCACTCGGTAAAATCTTTGGAAACAGAGGATGTGATTTTAATACAAATATACATGGGTATGAGGACATCCAAAATACGAATACCAAAGGTCCCATCTCAAGTCGACTCTATGTGTTTGATGGCGGCAGTCCTGTCAGAAAGGGTAGATGAGATAACAATACTTCATGCTAACGTTTCACAAAAAGGCAAACTGGACCGGCCACACGGTACACCTGTTAATTCAAACAGAACAGGCTGTATTAGATTCGTGGTTGATCAGGTTAAAGAGACAGTTCTTTAGTTTTTGTGGAAGGGCAGGTCGCCACTTGTGAAACGCTCTGCCTGCTGTCAAAAGACTTTAAAGGGAGGTTTAGGGATGCCTTGGTTAAGAATTGTGCATGAGGCGACAGCTACTTTTGAGAAATCTCGATTTGCGCATGAGAAAGTAAGGAGCGATGTCAGGAAGGGCATCCCTGTTGCACTTCCTGACGGTAAGGGTCTTCCTATGACGCTGACATACAATGTATGTGCAAGACCCTGCCCCAGTAAAGCTGCGCTCATGAGCCATCTTTATAGTCATAAGTCGAGACCGATGATTGACTACTAGGCCGCTGATTATTTAGCAGAAAAAAGCTGGGGATCATCCCAAAGTTTAAAAATATCTGTTTCAACACATTCCAACTGTGTCTTCTACTCCCCCTCCAAATACAAACCAGTGAATTTTAGGAATTTGCCCTTCTTGCTGATGATCTTGCAGCTTTCGCAGTTTTTCGTCCAATTGAACTCTTCCTTCGGGGCATGATGAAATGCAGTGAGATACACTGTTAAGTATTAAATATTAATTGAAGGGTTAGTATGTAAGTGTAGATAAGTTGCAAACTTGCAGCTGCTGCGGTAATAAAGAACTGGTAGAAGAAAAGTAAATGTGTAAAATAAAATGATGTCATCAAAATGAAAATGGAAGCAGTTGTGAAAGGCAAGGCGAGGGAAATGGTAAGAGCAATGGAGAAAGGGGTTATGAATTGCGTTGAGAATGTTGTGGCTTGTGTGGACATGAATTTTTAGGAGTGTTGTTTGTCAATGCATGGCTGCTCTGCCGTATAGATTGGATGGGAAAAGAGTTAATGAAAGAGCAATTGGATGAATTACTTAACCTTGTTTAGTGGTGCTCGTGGGGCAGAAACGGCCGTTGATGTTGCATGTGAGTGTAGGGATAGTTATAGGTAAGTTGGTAGGTCTGCAGGCCCGCATTAAGGAAAAAGCAAAAAAACATTGGTAAATTTTAATGCGTGGCAGCAGCGCGTGGTAGAAATAGCAGTGAAATGTTTCATATTTCCTTAGTGAAACGCGTGCGGTTGCATTTAGGGAAATTGATGCAATTTACAAATGAAAAAGGTTACGCACGGAATTCAACAAAATGAATAAATGTGCTTTAGTTGATCAGTATTGCTTTGATAGAACAATATTGTGAAAGAGAAGACGAGAGAAATGGTAACAAGGAAAGGAGACAGGGATTATGAATTGCGTTCTGAATGCTGTTTGCCAGGACATGAATTTTGTCGTATTAATAAAAAAGCAGACAGCTAGAAGGATGAAGAAAGATATCAGTCGTGTGGGGTCGTTTGAACTCTCCGTTCGCTTGGTTAGAGGTGAAGTGGATGACAATATAATTTACTTGACAAGGTAGCATGTTACCATCTTCCCTTGTCCCGTCGCTAGAAGTAAGTTCTGCCGTGGTAATGAAATGAGAATGCGATGTAAGGGGACAATGTTTTCGAGAATCCGGTTGGAATGTAAGGCAGGTCTGAAAGGGTTACAAACAGTTATTAGTAGCAGTGGTAGAGTGTTTATGAGGAATATGTATGTATGCATATATATATGTGTGTGTGTGTGTGTGTGTGTGTGTGTGTGTGAGGTTAAAGGGAAAGTATCTCACATTGCAATAGAGAGATGTTATTGTTTCACTTTGACATGTAATACTGATATAGTGTAGGAGATAAGAGATTGCTCTTATTAGCTTATGACAATACATGGACTCTAAGTAAGGCATGTATAAAATTTGAATGAAATAGGTTGAGTAGTTCTCGAGTTTTAGGGATTCACACACAGACTGACACACACAAACAGACAGACAAGCACACACACACATTCTCATCTTTATATATAGAGAGAAATTATTAGATAAAATCACAGACAAATTAGTATGTTGTAAGCATAAATATTTAGCAACTTAATATTTTTGGACTTCAAAATTATTTATTTTTAATTTCTAAACTTTGATACTTTTTGAAAATACGTTCTGGATTAGATCCAATGAAGACTTACATACAAATCTCTAATCTTAAATTAATTCTTTGTTATAGAAATATATTCGAGCCGAGCCGAGCCGACTATGGGCGCCATTGGGCTCACTGTCCACGGCCACGAGACCACAGTGAGCGCTATGGCGCCCAGAGTAGGGCATGCGTAAAATTTGAATGAAATTGGTTGTGTAGTACTCAAGTTTTAGGGATTCACACAGACAGACAGATACACATTCTTGGTTTCATATATATCGATATACTAGCATTATGACCCTGTCGTTGCCGGGTCATAGTGCTAGTGCATGTATATATGTGTATATATATGTGTACATATTACATGTACATATATATATATATATATATATATATATATATACATTCACACATAAAATACAAAATACTATGTTATATCTTGATATCGCTAGTGATAACAATACTCAAAATATATAACAGACTGGAATTGTAGGCCCGTCTCTTGCAATTTCGACCAATTGTATCTTGTCCTCCCTCTTGTATAGAAGTGTGGCTACAATCCAGCCTACCTCTACTTCTGCGGGGATATATTAGATTTTTATCCGGGACGTCCTACGTCCCAGATATAAAGGTAAAAATAAAATATTTCCACTTTGCAAGATTCGAGTCGAGTACTCCTTTGCACGCTCCGTTGACTCGAAATTGCTTCTATTGTGGCGAATTTACCGCCCCTGGTTAGATATCTTTCATAGTCGCACCAAGACACTTTTCGATGGTGCTTTCCTTCAGGTGTTCAAATCTTTTTTTTTCTCTACATTGTATGCTTTATAGACAATAGTCTTTTCTTTAATTTAATTTTTTATTTCGTTTGGTGGTGTTATTCTAGATTCACTGTCTTTGTCGTTGATCAATCCGAAATAGGTTTGTATTTCTTCCATTTTAATTTTAATGAGTTCGCGCCCGCCGACGGCTGCAGCGGAATTCATTTTTGGACTTTCTTCTCTCGAAGGCCTTCTAACAAAAATGCTTCCGTATAAACGGTGAAAATATTGGCAATTTCCCCAAACAGGGACACAATTCTATTTTTAAACAATAACCAAAGCTCCTTCTCCAAAGGGTGAGGGTTACAGTTTACAATTATTTAACATATGTATGTATATATATATATATATATATATATAGATATATATATATATATATATATATATACTAGCAGTATCGCCCGGCGTTGCTCGGTTGTAAGGGAAATAACTATATAAGCATTTTTAGAGAGTTATAGCCAAAAAGTAGCAAAAAAATGCATTAAAAATTGAAAAAAATTAAGGTAAATTTTTCTTTAAATCGTTGACACATCGTAGATATTTTTAGAGAGTTACTTCCCTTATATAAAAGCGAAAAAAATGCATTAAAATGGAAAAATATGATGGTAATTTTTTTTAAATCGTAGACTCATCGTAGACGCGCGCTAATACCCAGAAGGGCTCGTTTGTTATTCTGGGTAACTTTCTGTAAAATTATTAAAATTTTGTTCAAACATCGCTATAGAAAATGGGTTATTAGCTAATATTCAATTGGGTATACAACAAAATTTTACGATAGAATTTGTTATTCTGGGTAACTTTCTGTAAAATTATTAAAATTTTGTTCAAACATCGCTATAGAAAATGGGTTATTAGCTAATATTCAATTGGGTATACAACAAAATTTTACGATAGATTTTGTTATTCTGGGTAACTTTCTGTAAAATTATTAAAATTTTGTTCAAACATCGCTATAGAAAATGGGTATTAGCTAATATTCAATTGGTATACAACAAAATTTTACGATAGAATTTGTTATTCTGGGTAACTTTCTGATACCCATAATAATATTTATGGCAAAATAGGCCTTAATTTCATTTAAGGTTGTGGGAAATAACAAACTATCCTTTCTTTCGGTTTGTTTACGTTTAGCGTAATGATTTCAAATAGGCTCATTCGAAAAAGTAAATAGAAATAGTCTAAGGCTTTACTCTTCTGGGAAAGTCTGTGGCTTGGTCCAGTTTCTTCAGAAAACTCACCGAAAGAAACAGCTTTTTTAATTTTCACTCCATTCAGGTACCAATTCGTTTTCTTTATCGCTGTCGGATTCACTGTTTTCACTTTAATAGCTGCCAACTTGCAAAGACAAAGGAGGAGAAGGGTGATAGCGTCAGTGAAACAATTCGCTCCCTTTGTGTGTGTGTGCGTTTGCGTGTGTGTAAACCAGACTAAGAAAAGCATTTGACACACACCAGAATGTGAGTTTTCTGTAAATTTTGCTTAATTGGGTTTAAATTTTAAAAACTGGACCTGGCATGACGCGATGCATTGTACTCTTAAAATTGCTAGGTAAATTGTAATTGAAGAAATCCTATATTGTAGATTTGTATAACTCCCAAAGGGAGGCAGATAAAATCTGCCTTTTATAATAAGAGATATATATATATATATATGAAAAAACAAGTCAAAAATAGAAAATGCTAAAATAATTTTATAGTGAACATTTCAGTACCGGTTTCGGTCATTTTGAGACCTTTTCAACTGTAACGATTAAATAATTAAATTTAGAAAAATTAGAAGAAAAGTTTTTTTAAAGGAATATTTCTATAGTAGTGTTCAGATATAGGTGGCATTCTGCTTTCTCTGACTCCTTGTTTGCACTTGTGTGTTGGAGGTCGTTGTGAGTTCTTGGTAGGTAGTAGAGGAAGGAGGCTGATGAGGAAAGGGGGGGAGAATCTGGGAGTGCCCTGATGGTCGTATTTTGAATGGTCAGTGGCGGCTGGCAGTCGCAGTTCAATTCAGGAGAATATTTCTATTGAAAGGCTTGTTTATAGAATTTGCGTAGGTGTTATACTAAAAAACATTAGTGACAAAGTTAAGGGGTAGAAGGTGGGGAAGTAGAAGAAGAAGAAGAAGAAGAATAAGACGAAGAAGAAGAAGAAGAAGAAGAAGAAGAAGAAGAGAAGAAGAAGAAGACGAGAAGATGACGATGATGATGATATATGAGAGAAGAAGAAGAGAAGAAGAAAAGAAAAAATAAGAAGAAGAAGAAGAAGAAGAAGAAGAAAGAAGAAGAAGGAGAAGATGACGATGATGTGATGGTAGTGATGATTATGACACGATGATGATGATGAGAAGAAGAGGAATAAGGAGAAAAACACAGAGAAGGGAGAATATGAATGGGTTAAAGTAGTGAGGTATTGTATGATTTGAAGTTGGCATGTTATGGATTTAGCTGTGATTTTAGCTGTGATTAGTAATGGATTCTTTGGAATGTAATATTTGTGTGTGAATATTTCTTTTATTCTAAAGTTGAGGTATATTATTGTTTGTCGTAAACCCGTTAAGAAGTGGCCTGTATTTTGCAATAAAGAGAGTTTCTTTACTTATTCGTTGTCTCGAGGTTGTATCGTCCCTAAATGGTAGAGGGGGAAAATCCTGAAGCTTGGTGTTTTTTTGTTGGCGCAAGTATCTATGTGTTGGCTAAAAGCTATTTTTCTGTTTTGGGGAATTTTTATCTGGGATCTGTGCAGGGCCATTCGTTTACGCAAACTATTTTTTGTTTGGCCTATGTACTGCTCTTGACACCCGGAGCAGGTTAGTGAGTATATTAGGTTCTCCGAAGCACATGTGAAGTTGCTTTTCACTGTAAACCGTTGTCCCTGTTTGAAGGAGAACTCTGATCCCTCAATTAGATAGTCGCATATCCCGCAATTGGGTCTTCCACATTTTTTTACTGTCAGCTTCTGTGTTGAAGAGTGAATTCGGGCTTGTGTTAGGAGACTTTTCATGGATTTAGGCTGTCTCTTGCTTTTATGATCGTGTGTGTTTGGAGGATTGTGTTCATTCTGTGGTCTTTTTTTAGGAGGGGTATGTTGTGGAGGATGGTGCCGAAGGCTTCGTTATTGAGAGGGTTGTGTGTGGAGATGTATGGTAAGGCTTTTGGTTGTAAGTTTTTCTTTGATTTGGGATGTCTCAGTTCCTTGATGTTAAGTTGAAGGGCACGTTGAATGCACTTGTCAATAAGTGAAGGTGGATAGTTCCTGGTGATAAGGGTATCTTTTAGTTCTTGTAGTCGTGTGTCTCTGGTGTTTGCGTTCGAGACTATAGTGCATATCCTTTTTGCTAGGTTGAAGGGGATATTCATCCTGTGTGTCTGGGGTGGCATGAATTGAATGGAAGATATTGCTTAGAGTCTGTAGGCTTATAATATATGTCTGTTTCTATTATATTATTAGCTTTCTTAATGAGGATATCGAGGAAGGGGAGTTGTTGCTGGCTATATTCCATCGTGAATTGGATGTTTACGTCCAGTCCGTTTTAAATTTCCTGGAATTCTATGAGTTTTTCTATTTTTTATGCCAAGGATGAAACAGTCATCTAGATATCTCTTCCAGTTGTTTTCTATGTAGATGGAGAAAGGGCTGCCATATCTTTCTAGAACCTTACGATACAGACTGATCTCTAGATATCCTATGACTAGGTTGGCAAAGGAGGGGGCCATTCGTGTACCCATCGCAGTCCCCGATTTTTGTCGGTAGAAGTTGTCATTGAAGGCGAAGTTATTTTCCAGGATGAATTTAACCCCTTCTATCACGAATTCTTTTTGATGCGATGTGGTAGTTCGTTGGCGTGATTTTCTAGCCAGAATTGGATTGCCTCTAGTCCTAGGTTGTGGGGGATATTGGAGTAGAGGTTGACTAATCGAAGGATACCAGTATGGTGGTTTTTTGTTTATAGTATTCGGTAGGTGA
>NC_043002.1:72670710-72673210 GCF_006345805.1 Octopus sinensis
CTATAATTTTTAGCATCTGCTCTGCTACCTCCCTTATGGATAGGGCATATTACCCCCTCTTTCAGTTTGACTGGGAGCTTACCACTTGCAAGAAAGCTCTGAAAAAGAAGCTGTAGCGGTTTGCAAGGGCTCGTTTGCACGATTTGAGAAGGATCGCTGGGAATCCATCAGGTCCAGCAGCTGAGTTTGTGTCAATCTCATCAATGGCTAGTGTGATATCATCATCTTCGATGTTGATGTACTCAATTTTTGTCTCTTTGGCCGCTGGTAAAGTGGCAAAGAATTCTTCTGGGTTGTTACTTGCCTGTGTCCTAGAGGTGTAGTGAACACACTTGGGAACTGTTCGTTCAGTATTTCACTTATCCTCGTGGGATTTCCTGTGAGAGAGCCATCTTTTGGAAGAGAGGTCCTATTCTCTGGTGCACTGTGGCTGTCTCTTTGGCAAACTTAAAGAAAGCTTTAGGGTTTGATTTTATATTTTCTATTACCCAAGCTTCTTTATCTGCTCTCTCCTTTTCATGGGACTGATGTAGACTTTTCTCAGTTTCCATTAGCATTCTTTCGAGCCGAGACTTCTCACCACTTTTGGTGTGCTTGCTCAGGCGGTTTGCAATCCTTGTCCGTCGTCTCATAAGAATCCTCCTTTCTCTAGGGATCCTGTTTTTGTTCTTGTGTGTGCTGGCCCTGCACATTGGGACATATTTGTCACATATGGCTTGTATTATGGACATGAAGTGTTTGTGTTTCATGTTTATGTCCGGTGTGGAGAGACATTCAGGCCAATCCTGTTTGAGGATCTCTTTCTCAATCGACTTCCAGTTGGCTTTATGAAAGTTTAAGTTGGAGAGATGGTGGGTGCTTCGTATAGGCTGTGTGTCTGCGGGGCTTTTGTTCCATACATAGACAGCTCTATTATGTTGTGATCCGAGATCATTGTCGGCATCACAATATATATATATATATATATATTATATATATATATATATATATATATATATATATATATGTGTGAGTTTTAGTTGTATAATTTATTTATCTGTATGAGTGTGGGTGTGTAAATATTGTTGTATATATCGAGTTTAGTGAGTATGTATATGCGTATATGTGAGGGAGTATATGTATCTGTTTGTGTGTGTGTTTTGTGTGTGTGTGGTGTTTGTGTGTGAATGTGTATATGGGTTTGTTATATAGGTTTGGGGATGTATGTGTTAATTTGTCTGTGTGGGGAGGGAGTGGGTTTTTGGTGTATATTGAGGTTATAAGTTAGTATAGGTATGTGTGAGTGAGGTGGGTATTTGTATAAGTCGTGGGTCTGTGGTTTACGTGTGTGTGTATTTGCGTGTGAATGTTTAGGTTAGGGGGATTGCTATATAGGTTTGTTATAGAGTTAGCAAAGGGAGATTTTATCGTTATATGTTTTTAAGAGTTTTGTTTATCATGGTTTTTTTAGGGAATTCGTGGTAATTTGTCTATGTTAGATGTTTGTTGTTTTTTACATTGTTTCATTCATAATTTTGAGTGGTGTTCGTTTTGCCACGTGAATATTATTTTTAATTCCATTTATTCCATTTCTCCATTCATAATTTTAAAAGATGTTCGTTTCCAGAGCGGTAATACTTTTTATACATATGTTAAGTTCCTGGGTAACGTAATTTTGTTGGTGTATATGTGAGGCTTATATGTACTTGTGGGTGTGTGGAGTGGGGTGGGGTGTTTGTATTTGTTATGGGGTGTGTGGTTTACGTGTGTGTATTTGTGTGTGAATGTATAGGTTAAAGGGATTGCTATATAAGTATGTTATAGTGTTTAGTAAAGGGAGGTTTTATCATTTATGTTTTTGTGAGTTTTAGTTTATCATGGTAGTATATATATAAAAGAATCCATTCATAATTTTTTTTAATAATGTTGGTTTACCGCGTGTATATATTTTTAATTCCATTTATTCTATTTCTCCAATCATAATTTTAAGTGAGGTTTGCTTCCATAGCGCGTATTCTTTTTATACATAAGTTATGTTCCTATGGTAACGTAATTTGGTTTGATGTTTTTAACGGATTAGAATTTAATTTCACTTCATAATTTGAAACTGACTTGAAAGTATGTATATTATTTCTCCTTATGTCATATTATTATTTTTGATATTTGGTTACTTACGATGTATTTTATATATCGTATTATGTGTAATAATGTTGTTTTTCTTTGGAGTGTTATGTATGTGGGATTGTGTGTGAGTGGGTGCGTATTTTGGTTGTGTAGTTTGTTTATCTGTATGAATGTGGGTGTGTTAATATTGTTGTATATGTCGAGTTTGGTGAGTATGTATATGTATATGGTGTGTGTTTTACGTATGTATATTGTGTGTGAATGTGTTTATGGGTTTGCTATTTAGGTTTGGGGATGTATGTGTTTATTTGTCTGTGTGGGGTTGAGTGGGTTTTTGGAGTATATGTTGAGGTTTATATGTATGTATAGGTATGTGTAAGTGGGGTGGGTATTTGTA
>NC_043002.1:72675710-72740710 GCF_006345805.1 Octopus sinensis
TAGTTGTGTTGAGATTTAACATATTATGGAAGAAGTTGACTGTCCCATTATTAGTTACTATGATAATAAACGCTCTTTCTTTAAAGATACTAAATAAGTTTTTTCGCTATATTTATGCCCGTTTATTTTGCTAGAAATAACTAAAACGTTATCGCTATGCATGCTTAAATCTCCTAAGATCCACTTGTAGAAATAATCTAAGGGCGTAGCGAGGAGGAGGTTGTTATTTGCATCTAGAGTTATAATTAATTTTATTAAACCTGCTTGTCTATTTGATGTTCGACAAAAAAATGTCTATAGGCAATATACACGCAAGAATAATTAAAGAAACATCGAAATTATTAGGAATAAAATTTGCCTAGAAGTACAGTTTTCGTTGTAAGTAAGAAACAAGATGAACTGAACACCACATATTTGTTGTGCACAGTGCAATGCTGTCTTAGCAGTTTGACTGAAAAGTAAAAGAAATAATGTCATTCGCAATTGCCGTGTTTAATGTGAGGTTACAAATTAAATGGGTGATACCTTTGGTTGTTAAAAATAACAAAAATACATCGAACGTTGATATCTTTTAGCTGTTTCAATCTTCTGACTGCGGTCATGCTAGGGTTTAAAATTTTTCATGGATACATAGAGCTAAAACCTATTGTGAACTGGCAGGTAATATGATAAAATATTATGAAAGAAAACGATGGTGGATGTTCCTTGAATTTTATTTTTTATATTCTTCACTTCTTCCTTACCAAACTTGGGGCTATAATTGAAGAGCATGGTACAAATTTCCACTAGCAGATCTCTGTTGTGGAAAGCAGAAATGGGAACTTCAATCGAAATATAATGCTTGATTCTAACAGAAAGAGAGCTCTTTCAATGATTATGTGTCCAGAATGCCAGTTCGCTGGTGAAATATTACGGTGTGTCTGAAGAGCAACCCTCTTAATATTATTTAAATCAAACCAACATAAAGCATGGCACAGGCAAGTAACTTAGTCTGTTGATGCAATAAATCCGAGAAACTAAGAAAACAGCGTGATACTTGGTTACACAAAATCTGGACACGATAAGGAAATCTAATTCACAGATCTGAATTCAACATCACGGATTTAGTAGGGAACGGTAATTCTTGTCTGTAACAGAGAAAAGTTGAGATTTTCTTACAAATGTAATCAATAGCATTAAGTTAATTTAACATATACGTCTCTTATCCATATGTTACTTTGAATAAATGGCCTTTGCCTTAATTGAATGATTAGCTACGGAAACTGTTTCATATAAAGTCCTGTTTCAGTGTCAAAAAATGATAGCTGCAGGTTTCAACTGATCAAGAGATCATAAAATCATTCCATAAGTGATTATATCTCTCTGCACGCAGTATTTAAAAAAAAATTTTTTTTTATTTTTTTTTTGTTATTATATTATTATTATTATTATTATTATTATTATTATTATTATTATTATTATTATTACTATTACTATTATTATTATTATTATTATTACTATTACTATTACTATTATTATTATTATTATTATTATTATTATTATTATTATTATTATTATTATTAAGGGGTCGAGCTGGCAGAAACGTTAGCACGCCGGGCGAAATGCTGAACGGTATTTCGTCTGCGATTACGTTCTGAGTTCAAATTTCGCCGAGGTCGACTTTGCCTTTCATCCATTCGGGGTCGATTAAATAAGTACCAGTTACGCAGTGGGGTCGATATAATCGACTCGATCCGTTTGTCTGTCCTTGTTTGTCCCCTCTATGTTTAGCCCCTTGTGGCTAGTAAAGAAATAGTTATTTCGTCTGCCGCTACGTTCTGAGATCAAATTCTGCCGAGGTCGACTTTGCCTTTCATCCTTTCGGGGTCGATAAATTAAGTACCAGTTACGCACTGGGGTCGATGTAATCGACTTAATCTGTTTGTCTGCCCTTGTTTGGCCCCTCTGTGTTTAGCCCCTTGTGGGTAGTAAAGAAATAGGTAGTAAAGAAATAGGTATTTCGTCTGCCGCTACGTTCTGAGTTCAAATTCCGCCGAGGTCGACTTTGCCTTTCATCCTTTCGGGGTCGATTAAATAAGTACCAGTTACGCACTGGGGTTGATATAATCGACTTAATCCGTTTGTCCCCTCTGTGTTTAGCCCCTTGTGGGCAATAAAGAAATAAAAATCGTAAGCACGTCGGAAGAAATGCTTAGTGGAAGTTCGTCTGTGTTTACGCTCTTTGTTTAAATTCCTCCGAGGTCGACTTTGTCTTTTAACCTTTCGGTGTCGATAAAATAAATACCAGTTGAGCACTGGGGTCGATGCAATTGACTTACCCACCCTTGAAATTGATGGCCTTGTGCCAAAATTTGAAATCAATTATGAGGAGTCTTCGAAATTGAGAAACGTTAGTAACATACAATTTTAGGATACCCATATTATCGGGATTGATAAAATAAGTACCATTCGAATGCTGTGGGCTTGTAGCTGTGTACAGTCGTGAGGTGCTTTGGAAGATCATGGAAAAGTTCGGCTGCCCAGACAAATTAGTGCAACAGTTTATTGATAGCAGGCTCACTTGGGTGCTGGGCCGTGGAGATTCTTCTGACGCATTCCCAGTCACTGAGTGAAGTAGGGCTGTGTACTCGCACCTATGCAGCTTAGCATGATGTTCTCGACCATGATGTCAGATGTTTTCCACAACATCGATGAAACCAGAGCCAAGATCAGATTAAGGACTCATGGCAGACTCTTCAGCCTGCGAAGACTACAGGCGAATAACAAGGTGAAAGAAGACTCAGTGCATGACGTCCTGATTGCAGATGATTGCACACTCAACACTGCCACTGAGGCTCAGATGCAACAGAGTATTAACTGTTTTCCCACTGCCTGCAACAACTTTGGCCTCATGATCAGTACTCAAAAGACAGAGCCTATGTACCAACCTGCTCAACAAATGCAACGTGTTAAACCAACTGTCCCTGTCGGAGAGGGGAAACCTTGAAGGCTGTTAGTAAGTTCATGCACCTCAGCAGCACACATTCCAGTTCTGAGAATATTGATAATGAAGCCAACACACACATCGCAAAGGGTATCTCAGCACTTGGATGGCTGTTAGGAAAAGACAGCCATGAGGCTGGCTACCAAGCAGAAGGTGCACCAAGCAGTTGTACTCCCTACACTACTGTATGCCTGTGAGAAGTGGGCTGCACCAAACAGCTTCCACATGAACTGTCTGAGAATGCTGTTGAAAATCCCCTGGCAAGATAAGGTCACAGACAAGGAGGTTGTCTGCCGAGGTGTTGAGGAGAGAGTAGATCAGGTGGGCCGGGCACCTCGTTCAAATGATTGACGCACGATCTCCCCTCCAAAAACAAAACTGTTTCACAACGAACTGGCGGAAGGAAAGCGTACGCAAGGTGATCAGAAAAAAAGGGCTTCAAGGATACACTCAAAGCCTCACTGAAGTGCTTTGATATTAACCCCGACCCTTGGGAAATGCAAGAACAAGCCCACCCTTCATGGTGAAACTGAGCCAGCAAGGGTACCACATACAAACAGAATAGGTTCGCAGGAGCACAAAAACGCGACCTACGAAAATCCATACCCAACTCCTTGTCTTCAGTCCTAGAAGACCACCAATGCCCGAGCTGCGGTAGAGCTTTAGCGGCCGCGAGAAAAGCCTTTGTGGTTGCGTATATAACAAGTTCGCTTTGCATCCACGCGGTTCCATGTTCGAACACACTGCGATGCACTGTGACTAAACTTTGTTGGATGGAAGCTGTACAGAAGTTCATCAAACACAAACACATATGTATGTATGTATATATATATATCTCTATATATAAACGGCAGTTTGTCTGTGTGTGTTTCTGTGTGTCTGTTAGGTTGTACCCTCACCCTGACCACGGCTTTCAACCGATTCTGATGAAACTTGACACACACATAGCCCAATGTCATAATTCAAAACTAACGCAGCGAAAATTTTGAAATGTTCCCCCAGTTCTGAAAAAAATCGATAAATTCGACATGGGGTCGAGAATCAGAAACCCAAACCACAGACTGTCTAGGGGACGCAACTCGACCTTTTTAACTAAAAAAAAATTTACCATCATTTTTTTTCCATTTTTTGGCTATAACTCTCTAAAAATGCTTTATAGTTATTTCCCTTACAAACCCGAGCAACGCCGGGCGATACTGCTAGTATATATTAAACGGCGATGCATCAGCATGGCCGCAGCTCTGAGCTGAAACTAGAGAGAGAAAAAATATATATATAAGAGAGATAGAGAGAGAGAGGAAGCGAGAGAGCGAAAGAGACAGACAAAAAGAAAGACAGAAAGAAGAGGAAGAGAGAGAATGGCTGTAATAATATATTTCTTTGATATATTAATCAATTGAAATGATTGTGCCGGCAGTAGAATTGTTGGGTAGCCAGAAACCAGTTTTGATGGAGCTGACCTCTCCTTCCGGTATCATCTTGTTAATTTAAGGTTAAGTACAACAGCATTATCTAATGTGTCATTTCTTTATTTCAGACGGTGTAGTTTTATTTAAGGGAGATTTGGTTGCTATTTCTAACAGCAACGGAGACGGTCAGACAGACTGTTGCAAAGCACTTATTAAACAACGACGAACAATGGCTAATCAACCAATCACCATTCACTGTAATAATGATTTCAAACTTTGACACAAGGCCAGCAATTTCGGGATGGGGTGATTAAGTCGATTATAGTGACTCCAGCCGAGATAGCTCAGTTGGGAGAGCGTTAGACTGCAGATCTAAAGGTCTCTGGTTCGCTTCCGAGTTTCAGAAGTGTGTGCACGCTTGTTTATTTACGTTTTGTTTTTGTTTTTTACTTATTCAAAAACGCTTTTCTTGTGTGTGTCTTTACAAGGACGATTGGATCCATATACCTAACAGGATTTCCAATTATTCATGTACGTAAGTGTGTGTGTGTGTGTGTGTAAACAGGAAAAATAGGATAAGCACTTTTTCTGAGTATAAATAGAAACAAAGTCGACTTTGCCGTTCATCGTTGCGGGAAATATGAAATAAGAACAACTGATTGTACATTATCTACGCCATCAACACAGCTCTACTTTCATTTAGAAACAAATTAAAATAAACACATTATTGACTTAGCAGGCACGTATGAAAGGCACTTTCATTTCTGACCAAGGATTGACCAACTTTTTTGTCTTCCTTCTACGAAGGAAGATAAGGTTAGAAAAGAAGTGTCTTTCATCGGACAGATTCGGTAAAAGGTGGATGCAAGTGGATCGCATGTTGGGAATGAATGGTCCTACGTGAGTGCTATCCAGGAAAAGTTAAAACAAAAGGTTCAGTGGTGGAACGTGTCTTGCAGAGTCGGAACAGTTCCCCCACTGTGTTGTGATATGTCTGTCCCTTCATTCGTTTTATATTATCATAACATTTTTAGATACACTTTTGTGTAACAACATTCGGTACCCAGACCCATTTGTACTGTCCCCTTGTGGTTGGAATAAAATGTATTCGCTATTTCTCCGTTCTGTTGATGTATTATACTGAAAGTTGCTGGTTATTGTTAATTTAATTGTTGAATTTGTTGTTGTTTCATTTGTTGTGTGTTTTTTTAAAAAAAAACACCTTGTTTTATCGCGTTTAGCAGAATTTTGAACGTTATTCCCCTCTTGAGGAGGGGAATTATTTATTCTCTTGTGCAAGGGCTTCTCTCCAACCCAAAAGAAAAAAATATATGAGGAAACCAATTTTAAAATGCCTTCTGATAAAGTTTTGAACATGCCGTCGGGCGAAGAATTTTTGAACGGAAAAATTGTTGAAACAATTGAGTCTAATTTCGCTGCAGTAGCAAGACTAAAAGGAAAACCTTAAACATGACAAATGAATTGTTAAACCAATTCAAAAATATGTTCGAGAGGGAGGGGTATGATTTGAAAGCCACCTTTCTGAGTTAATTGAAAACACGGCAAAAAAATTGTTTTTAAATGTCTGAACATTAAAACTAAAAAGTTGGATAATGCGTGAAGAGAGGGGGTCGAGAAATGCTTGCAACCAATATGGTGGGACATTGCATTTATCACCAAAGGTCGCAAATTTGCAACCATTATCGTCCACCTAAAAAGTGAAGGGCGAAGGAGCTTTCAGTAATAGTACTGCTACTGACTGATTTAGGTAGACATACCTAAATATATCACAGTGGAGGAAATTCCACCAGAAATAGATGTAACATGACTCTGCGCTGCTCTAATCATGGGCCTCGAGGATAAAATAACAATTCTCGAGGTTAGTAAAATAGAGCAGCAACATTGGAAGGAACAAGGGCTAGAGATCATGATTCAAGCAGCTCAACAAACTCTTCAAGAGATAGTGGAAAACATCGTGATTAATGAGGAAACTACGTTGAGAGTGACGGTGGAGAGTAAGAGGCCACGGTGCTTCGAATGTGGGGGAAAAGGCCACATTCGGGTAAACTGCCCCGCCCTTAAAGAAGAAACAGCGCCGCCAGCAGAGTCTCCAACAAAAATCATAAAAGAGGAGACCATACCATCAACCGAAAACAAGGAAGACAATGAAGGATGGACTAATGTAACCCATAAAAAGAAAAAAAGTCCCTAAAAGAAAAACTGTCAACCTCACCCCTTCAACTTCCAGCAAAAGAAAAACACCCCCATCCGCAGACACACATGACCCCCCCCCCCCACTTCAACCCAAACATGGACCCCAAAAAATCACCTGTAGAATCTACCAGTCTCGAAAAATATTTCCCCTCCCAACTAGAAACGAACCTGATAGCAGTGAATGCTAACAACCAGGCATTAAGAAAAAGATCCCATTTGTAACTGATGGTATAAAAACGATACAAGCATACCGGCTACAAGAAATGAACAGACGAAAAGTGGTTTGTGTCACCAATAAAAAAAAAAACAGCCATCAACCACGATCACAATCATGTATGTATGCTTTACATTAGCAAGAACATATAGATCTCAAATCAGTTTGTATGTGTACTTGTGTAACTACTGCATCGAGAAGGTCATTGTTGGTAACGACCGACAACAAAGCAGAAGTGACTTGTATTAGAAACTGTTTTACGGTGAGTTGACCCTATTATTACTGTACCCACATCGGATCATATTTTTAAACAGACTGAACAACATCCAGCTGCTGGGAGGATTCTATCAAGAAGCTTTGCAAGATGGCTCTCCTGCCAAACATGATTGAGAGGTTTGCTGCTGCCAAACTTCCCGAGGCCGTCGTCGGTTGCATGTTACAAACTACCTGTTTTAAAGTAATGTAAATAAGAACCTTCCATCAAAATTTCATGTTAATTTATGTCTTAAACACCAGCTTAATGATAACAATGTAATTTTATTAAATTCTAAGTTATACTCAAAATGAATTAAAACACAGGCAGTGTACTTCAACAGAAATACGCTAATAAAAGGGTCGACAGATTTGCTTCTGCTACTGATCTCAAGAACAGAGACTACAGCTGTGTGCATGTTCATTGTCTTTCTCTCCTTTCTTCATATTCTGTTTCTCTCAAACTATCTCTCCTTGGCTCTCCTACCTCATTCCCCACATTTCTCTTTTTCTATGTGTTCTACTCCCTCACGCTTTACAGATAAATCATCAACACCTTCGCCTTTGTCTATTCGCCATTAAAGAGCAAAAGTCCGAAACATTATCCACCATCTTTCCAGTAAGTCAGCTCCTTATTTCGAATTCTCTGCTACCCGTGAACATGATAAACCAATCAAAACAAAACAAAAAAAAACAACAGTGCAGCACCCTTGACTTTCAGAAACATTTTTCTCGTGTTCAGAATTGTCGAAACATGGAAAAAAACTACCCGCGTCAGGACATTGTATCCTTTAAAAATTCCATGCTTCCCAGAATTCACCACTACTACTTCTGATGTGCCTCTGCGTTCTTTCCTCTTTATGGATATCATCATTACTCTTTTACTTGTTTCAGTCATTTGACTGTGGCCATGCTGGAGCACCACCTTTAGTCGAGGAAATCTACCCCAGGACTTATTCCTTGTAAGCCTAGTACTTATTTTATCGGTCTCTTTTTGCCGAACCGCTAAGTTACATACCAGCATCGGTTGTCAAGCGATGTTGGGGGGAGGGGGCAAACACACACACATATATATATACATATACATTTATACGACGGGGTTTTTTTTTTCAGTTTCCGTCTACCAAATCCACTCACAAGGCTTTGGTCGGCCCGAGGCTATAGTAGAAGACACTTGCCCAAGGTTCCACGCAGTGGGACTGAATCCGGAACCATGTGGTTGGTAAGCAAGCTACTCCTGCTCATTTTTCAGTCGTTTCGTGTTTTATTTTGTGTACCGTGCATGCACGTTTTGCTATCGTTGCTGGTTTTCTATATATGAATTATTGTTGCTTTCTGTCCTCTCTTTTACTCTTATCCAATCAGATGTACATCTAAGCACTGTACACTATAAGTTCATTATCAGCTTGGCTTTCCACACTTCATGGCAATCGAAATCAACCTCATTCTATAAATTGTTCTCTAACATGTAACGATAAGAATATTTCTGAGCGTGTGTCAGTAGTGTGATGATTTGATTGAGTTCATGTCGATGGAAAAGAACACAAATTCCGTTAAGATTTTGAATACAAAAATATAAATTTTTATCGTTAACAAATTATGTACTGTCGTTACTACTAACGATTAAGAAATGATGTCTACACCAAGCTAATAGATCAATGTTTGTATGAGACGTTGTTGCGATCGAAAATGGTGCTAACTGTCATCATGTAATCCTAGCAGCTAGATGGTCTAAGCTGAATATTCGTCGTCGTCATTGTTGTTCATTGGTCTTGGCTGACGTACGGACACAGCTCACAGCTGACCAGTTTAAAGCGTGCGTCACTACTTCTGCAAGCAGAGATACAGTTGCATTTAGAACTGTTTCTTTCCAAAAGAAAACGGCACCAAAAGATAAAATTGTTAATGAGATGCTGTTGTAGTGATCCTATACAACGGCGCGCGCTCGCGCACCGTCCATTTTCTATTTCGCGCGTGTTGGTGCCTTTACCAAGAGAGAGAGAGGAAGGGCCCTCTCGCGCATGCGCGAAGCACCGGAAGAAGAACCCTTTTGCCTACGTAGCAGTTAGCCGAGGCAAGGGGGTCGTAAGACGTTGACCACCAGCGTCCAGCAAGCAGCGACTTGAGACAGCAGCGACTGAAGGCGACGGTCACGTATATTTTCTCTCCGTCCGAACTAGATTCTAGCAGCACCTTACCAAAAGGCCTTTAACCAAATTGTTGCAGACAACATCGTCTCCATTGTTCGCCGCCATCTTTGACCAGTGTCGTTTTGCATTTGAACACGTTCTTATTTTACAGCGATAAGGTTCAGCACTGACACATTTATACCAAAGGGATACCAGATAACCACTTATTGTTACTGTTACCACATTAGAGAATAAAGTAGTATATATATCTTTTACGTCTGCGTCTTGTTGTTTCTGACTGGTAGAATTCTGGATAATTAAAGCAACGGCTAGTGATTGCCTCTTGTACCCCGAAAGTACAAGAGAAGATATATTCACACTAAGTTCCTTACAGTGGTGACCCCCGACGTGATTCTGGTCTAAAACCAGAGATCACTTAACAACAAAGAAATCCAGTTTTTCTGCGAAGTCGGAACACGATTTAACTCTACGCATTCATCTTTCGACGATTTGTTTCCTGTCACCACAAACAGTTATAGAAGGAGCCTCTTTCTTATTCTTCAACATGATGACGGACACCATCATATCATCGATGTTTTTTCTCTGCCTTCGTCATCATCATCGTCGTCTTTCTACTTCACGTCGTCGTTATCTTCGTCGCCATCACCACTAAGAACAATGTTGTCTCAAGTCCACTACAGTTGCCTTCCACCACCA
The DNA here is from genome assembly GCF_006345805.1 of Octopus sinensis. NCBI lineage: Eukaryota > Metazoa > Mollusca > Cephalopoda > Octopoda > Octopodidae > Octopus > Octopus sinensis. The sequence goes on from NC_043002.1 coordinate 72,685,629, forward strand.
CCGTCGCCTTTCAACACCGTCGACCTCCACAAGATGTACATAGCAACTCGCGGAACTTTAGCGTGCACGCTGTTTGTGCATATGCACACCAAGGATTAACAGCACCGTCTATCTGCGAGATTCTTCTGTAACGATTTAACATGTCACAGCATCGAAGCTACAACCGCTACACATTGTGTTCAACCGGCATCTGCATTTTGTGATTTCAACATTTCTGTTACAGAACGAACTGCTATTGTGCATCAGGCTATTACAGACTGGTAAATTAACTCTTGTCTGAAATAACCATGAGAGACATTTTTTCTATGCGCTGTATTTTTATTTATTTTTATTTTGCTTGCATTCACCTTGTATGTATTTCTGTCGCACACACGTACACACACATAAATGCTATCTCGCACATACATACGTCACACATGCTTTTCTCGCTTGTTTTTTTTTCCATGCTAAATTTGCCTTTGGTAGACACACCTCATTTCTGTAGACCCTAGGGGTCACGTATACATAGAGAGGGTTGTTTGTCCATTATAACGCGCCGGCATGCCATACTTTTGTTCCTGTACGAACGAGGCATATAATCGCTCAACCACTGGCATATTCATTGCTGTTTTTTCGGTCTGGCAAGCTCTATTGCATTTCATGCGCCTTTGCTTCGCACGTGTATTGCCTTGTTTTTTGCAACACGTTGGCGTTAGCTTAATTCTTTTCCCGACTCATAGAATGTAGGATGTTCACATGCGCTGCGCCTATGTATGGGCGTAATTATTTTTCCCTGTTAGACTCCTGTTGGTCACGTAATTAACAGAGAAATTATCTGTGTCGCGCATCACACCAGCATGCTTGCACTTTTGCCTTTTGTGTTACTAGCGATCTATCTGTCGATTCCATTTCCTCTCCTGCAGCAATTGACTTAACTGCTATTTCGCAGGATCAACTACCTTTAGAGAAGTTGGATTTAATTTCGCCTAGGTTCATTAACTGTGAGTTTGCTTTCCTCCCGCTCCCTACAGCGGAAGGCTCTATACTTTGTGACGTATCCACTTTCATGCATGCACTTTTGAATTTTGCTCATATTGAGTATTTTTTCCTTTAGTAAATTTCTTGTGTATGATGTAAATTTTGCCATTTTATTATATTGTGTGCTATTTTGGTTGTCTGGTATCCACCTTGAGTTTATAGTCACTACAGGGAATTTTGTGTCGTGCTTACGCACTGGGGTGGAGCTCTGTAGTGATCCTATACAACGGCGCGCGCTCGCGCACCGTCCATTTTCTATTTCGCGCGTGTTGGTGCCTTTACCAAGAGAGAGAGAGGAAGGGCCCTCTCGCGCATGCGCGAAGCACCGGAAGAAGAACCCTTTTGCCTACGTAGCAGTTAGCCGAGGCAAGGGGGTCGTAAGACGTTGGCCACCAGCGTCCAGCAAGCAGCGACTTGAGACAGCAGCGACTGAAGGCGACGGTCACGTATATTTTCTCTCCGTCCGAACTAGATTCTAGCAGCACCTTACCAAAAGGCCTTTAACCAAATTGTTGCAGACCAACATCGTCTCCATTGTTCGCCGCCATCTTTGACCAGTGTCGTTTTGCATTTGAACACTTTCTTATTTTACAGCGATAAGGTTCAGCACTGACACATTTATACCAAAGGGATACCAGATAACCACTTATTGTTACTGTTACCACATTAGAGAATAAAGTAGTATATATATCTTTTACGTCTGCGTCTTGTTGTTTCTGACTGGTAGAATTCTGGATAATTAAAGCAACGGCTAGTGATTGCCTCTTGTACCCCGAAAGTACAAGAGAAGATATATTCACACTAAGATCGTTACACTGTTTTACAAGATGCTGACTAGTCAGTTTCTTGATTGAGCTATTCACGTTCGTCTTGTTTACGTGGTTTTTGCACCGAATACTGTGACCTGGTTTCGATTGCTAAGAAATAAGTTGATGTTTGGGACCACCAAATATTCCTGATACAGAATCATCAATTATTGCTAGTGATTAGGATGTGTGTATGCTTGTGTATTGTATAGTTATAAGTTGAAGAACGACTCCCACAAACATCTGTAGAGACGACCGTACGTAAAGGAGAATGGCGACAAATGTCTCTGCAAGTGGTGACCTCTCGTTTTCTAACATGTAGCTTCAAAATATACTCAGCCGACCTTACGTCACTCGAACGTCTACAAAATGCTGACCCAGGGCCAGTTTAATTGACCAACCATTCTAATTTCACCTTTTCGCTACAGTTATGTCCATTTTTTTATTATTGTCTCTTTGTCTCCTACAAAACGTCTGATAGGGGGCCCTGTAGCGTACCTCGGTGATATCCTCACTGCTTGAGAGATATAATACAAATCACGTCGGGGACACTACTTGTAAAGACATTTGTCGCCATTCTCCTTTACGTACGGTTGTCTCTACACATCTATTGTAAGTTGAGCACTTGATTTTACCAAAACGCTGCACTGTAATGTAAACCTACGTTGTTACGACATACTGAAGCATTCTTCAAAGTTGCGTTGATTTGTTTTTAATATTCATATACATACACACGAATACAAACACATACATAAACACACACGCACTCACACATACACACACATAATGGAAAATCTAACATTATAGTCATTTATCGTTAGCAACATTATCGTTGATGTCTCGCGAATATTTGTCTCCTGTGAGCACTAGAGATACCCTTTTACATCATAATATTTCTTATTCAGAAGTATTAGCCTCCTACAAGTGCTGTGTACATTTTACGCACTTACGCTGTCGCCTACGTTCGTTTGTTAATTGATACACACACACACACACACACACATATACATACATATGTATATGTATATATAAATATATATATATATAAATATATATATGTGTGTGTGTGTGTGTGTGTATATGTATATATAAATATGTATATATAAATATATATATATATATATATATATATATACATATATACATTATACATATATATATGCATATATATATATATACACACACATATATACATTTATACATATATATATATATATATATATATACACACATATATACATTTATACATATATACATATACATACATTTATATATATATACACACATATACATTTATACATATATACATATACATACATTTATACATATACATACATTTATACACACATATATACATTTATACATATATATATATATGCATATATATATATATATATATACATATATACAAGGACTGCCACTCTAGAATTGGACTGTTCAGTCACAGCAGACACTGCACATCATCAAAGTAGGCCCCACCCTTGGCGCAACCCATTGTCTATCAAGACAGACGGGGATAAAGAATACATTTATACATATATATATGCATATATATACATATATACATATGTATATATATGCATATATATACATATGTATATATATACACACATATATATATGCATATATATATACATATATACATATGTATATATATACACACATATATATATGTATATATATATATATCAATTATATATATATATAATTTATGGTACCAGTGCCGGTGGCACACACTTTGTGGTACCAGTGCCGGTGGCACACATGAGAACCATCCGAACGTGGCCGTAGCCAGTTCCGCATCGACCGGCCTCCGTGCTGTGGGCACGTAACAAACACCATCCGATCATGGCCGTTCGCCAGCCTCATCTGGCACCTGTGTCGGTGGCACATAAAAACACCTTCCGAAGACCCGGCAAGACTAGTCAGTCCACCTGTGCATACCTTCCTTCTTGTGAAGACCGGTTGAGGCAAGTGAAAATCAAATCAAATCAAATCAAATCAAAATAGACAAAATAGATGAACATCAATGGAATTTGTATCTTGTGGTACCAGTGCCTGTGGCACACAAGAAATCCATCAGTGCCGTAGTCAGTGCGGTGGGCACATGACAAACACCATCCGATCGTGGCCGTTCGCCAGCCTCATCTAGCACCTGTGTCGGTGGCACATAAAAACACCATCCGAACACCCGGCAAGACTAGTCAGGCCATAACGCATGGCCCCTACCTGGGACGTAGTCAGTCCACCTGTGCATACCTTCCTTCTTGTGACACTTGTGAAGACCTGTTGAGGCAAGTGAAAATCAAATCAAAACAAATCAAAATAGATGAACATCAATGGAATTTGTATCTTTGTGGCACGTGGCACATAAGAAAACCATCCGAACGTGGCCGTAGCCAGTACCGCATCGACTGGCCTCCGTGCTGTGGGCACGTAACAAGCACCATCCGATCGTGGCCGTTTGCCAGCCTCATAAAAACACCATCCGAGCGTGGCCGTCTGCCAGCCTCGTCTGGCACCTGTGTCGGTGGCACATAAAAAACCATCCGAGCGTGGCCGTCTGCCAGCCTCATCTGGCACCTGTGTCGGTGGCACATAAAAACACCATCCGAGCGCGGCCGTTTGCCAGCCTCGTCTGGCACCTGTGTCGGTGGCACATAAAATCACCCACTACACTCTCGGAGTGGTTGGCGTTAGGAAGGGCATCCAGCTGTAGAAACACTGCCAGATCTGACTGGACTGGTGCAGCTTTCGGGCTCCCCAGACCCCAGTTGAACCGTCCAACCCATGCTAGCATGGAAAGCGGACGTTAATTGATGATGATGATATATATATATCAATTATATATATATATCAATTATATAATTTATATATACATATTAATTATTATATATATATATATAATTTATATATATATCAATTATATATATATAATTTATATATACATATTAATTATTATATATATATAATTTATATATATATATATATTATTATTATTATTATATATATATACATACAATAATGCATCTATATACATACACACATATATATATATCATCATCATCATTTAACGTCCGCTTTCCATGCTAGTATTTATGTATATGCATATATATATATATATATATATATATAAAGGTATGTATGCATATAAATGTGTATGTGTGTGTGTGTTGTATAGATCTGAAAGACAGTTTTTCGTCATGCTCAATCTTAGATTATCTCATACGTAATGAATGGCAAATTGCCACAAGTTTTTATAACTGGATAGTAAACGTTTAATGATCAATGGGATTTACTGTAAGTAAACATTAAACACCCTTTTGATTAGATGCTTACTTTATGATGCAATTTTCACGAGAATTTTGCAATATCCTTTTACATATTCATTTATTACCATTACACATAATACTCAAAATTGCTTAGCATCAGCAATATAAAATAATATGTATGTTGGACCTGAGGGAGCAGGCCACTTTTTCTAACAGTCATGTTCTCCTGTCAAGGATGTGGGTGTATGGTTTAGAAGCTTGATTCACAACCATGCAAGGTAAATGCCTTCTGCTATAGACTCGATTACCAGTCACTTTGTGAGAGGAAATTTAATGACTGGCAATTTTGAAGAAGCCCATAATATCTATAACTAATAAGCCTTTACTGAATTTTGTAGTTCAAATCTATGAAAGAAATGTGTCTTTCTTCTATTAGGAGTGTAGTGTGTGATTTGAAGGAGATTTGGCTGATAATTCTAGCCAGGATAAGCTGCATCTGATGAAGTAGGTTTCTTTCAGCCAACAAGTATTGCATTTCTTGGTTGTTTTCATCAAATCAGCCCTTATTCTTTTTTCAATTTTTTTTTTTTTTTTTTTTTTAGGGAGACATTAGGACTTTTACAGAGGATTGCAGATTGAATATTTTAGGTATTCCCACAACACTTATCGAAAGGGATCCCTTTGGAAGCTGGAATCCTCAAGTGCCATCTGAACATCCTACTGGACAATGGCTTTCACTTTGTCAGACTGTATATTGGCAGCTTGAAACATTTCTAGAATTCCTCCTCTTTTTGGCTTCAGTTTGGAATGGAGATTGAGTTTACAGCAGACTTGACTAATAGTTCATATGAAACTCTGTACAGAGTATTACTTGGATGGGTTTCTATCACACCAAAATGTAGTTTCTGGGGTGATAATACTTAGAATGCATCTGGGGTGATAATACTTAGACTGAGAATGCCTTCAGACTATCTTTCTGCTGGATGTTGGTGTTGGTGAATTGCTGCTACAGAAAAAACATGAGCAAAACTCACCTCATACCATTGCAGTTTCCAATGCCGTGTTTTCCAAGGACTCCTTTCCAGGCTTCTTAATTCTTACCTGCTCTGTCATTGAAATCACCAAGGATGATCTTGTCAACTTCAGAGGTACTCCACATGAGGAGATGCAATGAGTGTATAAGTTGTCTTCTATGCTGCAGGATCTACTTGAATAATGGAGGTATAATCACTGAAGAGTGTGGTATACCGCTTGGCTTGAATGGAAAACGGATGTTAAAAAGACGACGACAACGATGATGGCGATAATGATGATGGTGATAGCGATGATGGTGATGATGATGATGCAGTCGGAGTTATCCATTATACAAGTTTCCAAGCTTAGAAGCAATGGAATTCCTATTCATAATAGCAGCTTCGAACGTGCATCTTTTAATCTCTGCCTTTCTGTCAAACTCAAGTGGATGAAAATATAAAGTTGAGGCCATTGTTCGAGATATTTGGAAGCTCAGACGATGGAAATAAACACAACTTAGTCACTACTTGAGTTCTGTCCCTAAATATTCTTTACTACTCGAGGCACAAAGCCCGAAATTTTGGGGGAGGGGGCTAGTTCAATAGATCGACCCTAGTATGCAACTGGTACTTAATTTATCAACCCTGAAAGGGTGAAAGGCAAAGTCGACTTCAGCAGAATATGAACTCAGAACATAAAGATGGACAAAATACTGCTAAGCATATCACCTGGCGTGCTAATGTTTCTGCCAGCTCGCCACCTTAAAATATTTTTTTCTACTCTAGGCACACAGCTCAAAATTTTTGGGAAGGGGGCAAGTTGATTATATCAACCCCAGTACACAACTGGTACTTAATTTATCGACCCTGAAAGGATGAAAGGCAAAGTCGACCTCAGCAGAATTTGAACTCAGAATGTAAAGACAGATGGAATACCACTGAGCATTTCGCTCGGCATGCTAAAGTTTCTGCCAGCTCACCACCATTCTACCCCTAAATATTAATTATACCATTTGCTTTAGAATATATTCATTTTGCTAATTTAATCCAACAGGTAGCAGGTTGGAGTACTTTAAAAAAGTTGGATAACTATGTTAATTTTATTACCTTAGTCCTACGAGTAATAGGTAAGAAGAAATTTAACCCTTTTGACACAAAACCACCTGAGATCACTCTTGGTTCTATGACACAAAACAACCTGTTTAAAGTAATCTAAATTAAAACCTTTCATAAAAATTTCATTTTGATTTATACTTCAAACACCATTTTGATAATTGTGGGGTGACGTCAGCAGCTGGGGAGCTGACCAGAACAGAAAAGGGCATGAGTGACGTGCATGCAAGGGAAGCATTGGGCCTTTTTCAATCGGGGTAGCCGACAAAGCTGGACATGTGAGCGCTTTGTCAAGGTAGGGGAAAAGCAGCTGCTATTTTTAACGTTCAGGTCGGGCCACATGGAAGGGTGCGTTACCACTGGAGAGGTCTGCATCGACGAAGAGAAGGTAGGTGTCCTTATTTCAAATCTCCTGCATACACCACAATAATGACAGTTATTTTATTAAATTCTTTATTATTTTCAAAATTATGTGAAATGAAGCAGTGAATACCAAAATAAAAATGGTATCAAAAGGATTAAAGAAGATGGAAGATTAAGTTAATTTCATTGACTTGGTCAAACAAGTAACAGTTATGAAGTGATTTAAAGAAGGTGGAAGGTTTAGTGTTTAGTTCATTCTCTCTTTATTCTTTTACTTGTCTCAGTCATTTGACTGTGGCCATGCTGGAGCACCGCCTCTTAGTCGAGCAAATTGTAAACCTAGTACTTATTCTATCGATCTCTTTTGCCAAACCGCTAAGTTACGGGGACGTAAACACACCAACATCGGTTCTCAAGCGATGTTGTGGGGGACAAACCCAGACACACAAACATGCACACACACATATATACATATACAAATATACGATGGGCTTCTTTCAGTTTCTGTCTACCAAATCCACTCACAAGGCTTTGGTCGGCCTGAGGCTATAGTAGAAGACACTTGCCCAAGGAGTCACGCAGTGGGACTGAACCCAGAACCATGTGGTTGGTAAGCAAGCTACTTATCACACAACTGCTCCTATGCCTATGTGGTATTATCATGGAATTCTATTGACTAAATCTTACACCTTCTTTAAAGTGCTTCTTACCTGCTACTTATATGTTATCAACCTATTTAATACCCCTTTATAACTTCCTTAAAATGTTTACTATTTATCTATGATTCCTACATCTCTACTTGTTTCAACTATTTTTTACTGACCACACATGTTCTTAACCAACCTAGTTTATTACCCCACATACCTACTTTACACTTTACACATATCCCTTAACATTTACTATCTTGCATGAACTTTTTACCTTTGCCTCCTATCTTACAATCAATTATCAATGACCTTTAGTTAGATTAGACCACTCTTCCTTCTTTTGGCAGTTTCCAAACTAGCTTACAAATCCTACATTAGCCTAAACTAATAATTTGATGGTTTCTTTGGTTCCACCTCATATTTTGATAAAATTTACATTTTGCCTTTATTCAAATATGAAATGCTAGTACAATTTACAAATGACCTTTTATGTAGGCTCACAGCATATATATTTTCTCTTTACTTAATTCCTATAATTCATTATTCATGCAACCTACACTTAGATCACTATCCTGTTTTTTAACTTTCATCTAGTTTGACAATTTTAAACAGTTTCTGTTACTTTTGATTTAACTATTACTTTATTTTGCATGGATCCATAACTGTTGACGAGGTGACAAACTAGCAGATTTGTGAGCACATCAGACAAAAACGTCCCAATTTTAAACCTATGCAGAGACTTGAGACACGTTAAATCAAATTTTCAATTCTACCAGACCTTTATCAGAACCAAATTGATTTCAATGATATAATAATCTTACATATCTAACATTACCAACCACATGGTTCCAGGTTCAGTCCCATTGTGTGGCATCTTGGGCAAGTGTCTTCTACTATAGCCTTGGGCCAACCAAAGCCTTGTAAGTGGATTTGGTAGACAAAAACTAAAAGAAGCCTGTCGTATATATGTGTATATATATGTGTTTATGTTTGTGTGTCTGTGTTTGTCCCCCCAACATCGCTTGATAACTGATGCTGGTGTGTTTACGTCCTTGTAACTTAGCTGTTCGGCAAAAGAGACTGATAAAATAAGTACTAGGCTTACGAAGAATAAGTCCCAGGTTCGATTTGCTCGACTAAAGGTAGTGCTCCAGCATGGCCACAGACAAATAAATGAAATAAGTAAAAATAAGTAAAAGGGAGTAACATTAACTAAATTCATAACAATACATAACACATACCCTCATACAATTTATCTTTTCCCACAAAATCTCATTTTTATTTATGTATCCTTATATCACACCATTTTTCTTATTCAATATTCTTTTATAATAATCCTATATTCCATGATAATACCACATTAACAGATTTTTTTTCTCCTTCAGATAGCCACAACCAAGAGTCATTTCACCATGCCAACCAGGTATCTCTGTCTTCAAATATATTTGGTATGTCTTCAATTTCATGTTGTATATCTCAATCAACAACAATGTTAGTTGAGTGCTCTTCATCCTATTAGAGCAGTGTTTCTCAACCGGAGTTCCACAAAAGGTTCCTAGGGGTTCCGCGAGAAAGAGCGAGATAAGCTAATGCTAATTTCATGATCGTAATATTACTATACATGCACAGCATATTATTGGTTATTGTAGTATTGTAATATGGACATCATCCTATCTAACTTATTATTCTATCAAAAAAATATATATATAACAACCATATATATATATATATATATCATCGTTTAGCATCCACTTTCCATGCTAGCATGGGTTGGACGGTTCAACTGGGGTCTGGGAAGCCATCAGGCTGCACCAGGCCCAGTCTGATCTGGCAATGCTTCTACGGCTATATGCCCTTCCTAATATATATATATATATATACTAAGCAATAAAGGGTTTAGCAACGAATTGCCTTACCACATACCGAATTTAGAAATAGCAGTCAAAGAGTTATAGCTATTTCTTCTACTAAAAAGGGAGATCTCAGTAAAAACAGCAATTGGAAGGCAGACACAAACAGGTAAGAGAGAATGAATTGACGGCAATCTATCATACAATTTTAAGTATCTACGGACGTACGTTTCGAAATCAAGTCTTTAGGAAAGCATAAGAATTAAATATTAAATAATTCTATCTTACCAAAAACTTCTTTTTCTCTTCAGCGTAGAATACTACAATCATAAATGATTATATATGGATTTTGAGATACTAGAAGGCACCAACTCAACTCAGTATCAGAGCGAGCTAGAATCCGCAACTAGTATCACCAAATCCAATGCGTGAATGAAAAGATTGTGTCACCAGCCCCTTCCCACCCGCGTGTAGCCAAAACAAGATGCTGTGGTCATCTACTGAGATAAAATATGGTTATCCGTAATAATGAAGGGTGAAATAATTAATTTGGAATAATTATCAATTACACCAAGTAGTCTTCGGCATGTAAAAGCCTCATTCGAGGAAAATTTAAGTAATACTAAGCAATAAAGGGTTTAGCAACGAATTGCCTTACCACATACCGAATTTAGAAATAGCAGTCAAAGAGTTATAGCTATTTCTTCTATAAAAGGGAGATCTCAGTAAAAACAGCAATTGGAAGGCAGACACAAACAGGTAAGAGAGAATGATTGACGGCAATCTATCATACAATTTTAAGTTATCTACGGACGTACGTTTCGAAATAAGTCTTTAGGAAAGCATAAGAATAAATATTAAATAATTCTATCTTACCAAAAACTTCTTTTCTTTCAGCGTAGAATACTATAATCATAAATGATTATATATGAATTTTGAGATACTCTCTCTCTCTCTCTCTCTCTCTCTATATATTATATATATATATATATATATATATATATATATAGAGAGAGAGAGAGAGAGAGCAATGAGAAAATGGAGGGAATCAATAGGTGGTTCCTCAACTTTTAGACATTATATTATGTTAACTTATTTATTTACTAAACTGACAATCACAAGAATATATATACATGTATAACATATTATGCTTTACATATAAGATATAAAATATATTGATATATAAAGATACCAGTAATTATTACAATATAACATACATGATTATAAATTGGGAAAATAACTTACAGCTGTTTCAGCCAAGAGGCAAAAATACCTCATTCTACCTTTATTACTCAAGTAGACTGAAGTAATAAGTAAATGAAATTGAGGGAGTTGGGTGTTTCTCTAGGCTTCATCAGAGATTATAAAGTACATAATGTTAAGTTATAAATAAATTTTAAATAAATAAAAACACACACACATTTTTGCAAAATCAAATAACATCATAGATAGAAATCTGCTGACCAACTAACCTTTATATCTAAAATACAAAATAAACAAATTTCTATGTTAACAACACCTTGACCTGAAGTCAACGCCTTAATAAACACACCTAAATGCTGAATTTTTACATGCTTCACTGTTAACCTCCACCTTCCCAAAACAAACAAATTAAATCTCCTAAATAACACCAACAATTAAGAAATCTGCTGACCGACTAACATTTCTACCTACTTATATCCCTTCCTGAATCTTTAAAAGCACCATGACCTAAGAGTTGGCACACCTAAATAAACACACCTAATTACAAATGTCTAATTAATTGACTGAACTTTGAACTTTCACCTTCACACTCCCAAAAGAAAAGGTTAAATTTCCCATTAGCAGAGAAATAAAACCAACAACAATTTAATCTACTGGTGCATCTGCTGTCCAGCTAACCATTTCACCTACCTACATTCTTTTGTAGACCCTTGAAAAATAACTCCAAGACTTGAAGCTGACACACTTAAATAGACACATACAATAACAAAGTTCTACATACATGACTGAATTCTGAAAATAACACAACCCCAAAGTTAATCAATAAAAATCTTCCATAATATCTTTTCATACTAACCTACCCTACAACCTAATTATCATTCAGCAAAGGTCTACCGACCCAGAAAATTTTAACTTAACAGAGACTGCATAAAACCAAGATGGACTCAAATGTACCACAGTCTGATGATGGCTTAGCAGGCTAAAACTTTGAAGTCACTATCAATATTAATATTGTTAAAGAATAATATATATATATATATATATATATATCATCATCATCATCATCATCACCATCATCATCATCATCATCATCATTTAACGTCCGTTTTCCATGCTAGCATAGGTTGGACGGTTCGACCGGGGTCTGGTAAGCCGTAGAGGCTGCACCAGGCTCTAGTCTGATTTGGCAGTGCTTCTACAGCTGGATGCCCTTCTTAACACCAACCACTCCATGAGTGCAGTGGGTGTTTCTTACGTGCCACCGGAACAGGGGCCAGAGCAGCCAGGCAAATAGCCACGATCGGTTGGTGCTTTTACGTGTCACCGACACGGATGCCAGTCAGGCAGTGCTGGAATCTGCCATGTTTGGACAGTGCTTATGCTTCAGTCTTTTGACTGTGGCCATGCTGGAGCACTGTCTTAAAGGGTTTTAGTCAAAGGAATCGACCCCAGGACTTGCAATGGTGGGGGAGGATCCCTCTGATGAGAACCCAATAAGGTTCAAAAATCAATAAAGGTTGTTCATTTTTCCAGTCTGCAGAGAAATGGCTAAAATTTGCCCGGTTTATAATTATACCATATGCTACATATATATATATATATATATATTATATATATATATATATATATATATATATATAATATATATATATATATATATATATATATATATATATATATATATATATATATATATAAAACAGGCTTCTTCCAGTTTCCGTCTACCAAACCACTCACAAGGCTTTGATCAGCCTGAGGCTATAGAAGAAGACATGTCTCTTCTACTATAGCCTTGGGTCAACCAAACCCTTGTGAGTGGATTTGGTAGACGGAAATTGAAAGAAGCCCGTCGTATATCTGTATATATATATGTATGTGAGTGTGTGTGTATATGTTTGTGTGACTGTGTTTATCCCTCCAACTTCGCTTGACAACAATGCTGATGTGTTTATGTCCCCATAATTTAGCGGTTCGGCAAAAGAGACCGATAGAATAAGTACTAGGCTTACAAAGAATAAGTCCTGGGGTCGATTTGCTCGACTAAAGGCGATGCTCCAGCATGGCTACAGTCAAATGACTGAAACAAGTAAAAGAGTAAAGAGAGTATCCCATTCAAAAATAATAGTATTTTAAAAATATCAAACAATATAAACTAAATTATGGCTGGGTGATAACAGTTTACTCAAAGTAGCTGCCATCAGCCTCCCCCTTGGCCTCAAGATAGCTCCAGAACCTGATGCATATGTTCCTCACTGCATCCCTAGGAAGATTTTCGAACACCTCTTTGATCTTGGTCACCAGTTTGGCCTTGGTGCTGCAGGCAGAGCAGTTGGTGTCTTTCCCAACTGCAACCCAAACATAGTAAGCCTAGGATTACAATTAGGGGAATAAGGAGGCCAGAAATTGGGGCTGGTGAAATTCTTGTAGAAATTCTCAGTCAACCAGTTCTGACCACTAGCGTAGCTAGAGTGTGTGCCACCTGGGGTAGGCCTTCCAATTACCGTCCCTGGACCCCACAAAAAACACATATTGCCTACCGCAGACCCCAAAATGGAACCCCTTTTAAAGTGCCACCCCGTGCGGGCCACACCAGCCATCACCACTAGCTATGCTAGTGCTTCTGACTCTTTCTGGAGGTATGGCAAGAATCTGCTGCCACACACATGGCTTTCCAGCCAGGGTTTGATCTCAAGTTTTCATCAGCTTCACATAGCCATATGAATTGAGCTTAAGACCCTGTTCAAAAACTTGGGGATGAATTTAAGTACACAGATGCAGTCAGAATCACAGCTTGGTAGTCTCTGTTGCAGCTGTCCATGTCATGTCTTACAGTGTTCGCAGAGCTGTAATATTGATGACAAGTATTGTTGTTGCTACTGGTCTTGTTCTTGCTTTGATGCTATTGTTAATGGTCAGTATGGTGGCAGGTATGACAGTGGTGGTGGTTATGGTGGTAGTAGTGGTACAGCTATTGCTCCTGTTGCAGCTTTTGATGATGATGATGATGACGACGACAGCAGTGGTGGTGGGGGGGCATCAGCGGCGGCAGCGGTGAGGAGGGGGGAGGAGAAGGAGGACGACGACAACAATGACGACAATAGCAACAAAAACAAACATTATTTTCATTTAAGGTTATGGAAAAGGTTATTTTCTACTGGCCATTTCTTTTGATAGGAAGTTCATCTATTTTACTTTTACAAGTTTCTAAGAAACTGTCTTTGCAAACTATCTCTAAAAGGCACAAAACGCTGCTTGTTGAACAACCATTCTCTATAAGATAGCTTTGCAGTTTATAATTAGCTTTTAAATAATACTGGTGGGAATTCCAGAGAAATAGAATACAATCCTGGAAATTCCTGATTCAATCTTTAACTAAATTTCCCCAAGAATTCCCCTTTGCATTTCAACCAAATGTCTCAGGAATTTAGAACTCTGGAATCCCAGTGGAGAAACTCTAATATATACACACTACACATACGCACAAAAGTATTTCAGGAATGCATAAGCACATAAGTATATACATACAAACAATTTTATTCACGTATACAAGTAAGTACATACACACTCATAAATACAAGTATATTTGCTCATATATAAACATGCATGGCTATAGCCTAGTCACCCGTATAGTTAACCAGGTGATACACGAAGGAGTCATACCCAATGACTGGTGTAGCAGCATAATAGTCAACTGCTACAAAGGTAAAGGTGACGCCCTAGATACAAATAACTACAGGGGTATCAAGCTGCTGGATCAGGTAATGAAGGTTACGGAGAGGGTTATAGCCCAACTAATTAGAGAGAGAGTTAGCTTAGATGAGATGCTGTTTGGGTTCGTGCCAGGGAAAAGTACTACTGATGCTATATTCCTGGTAAGACAGCTGCAGGAGAAATACCTAGCCAAAGATAAGCCCCTGTACCTGGCTTTTGTTGACATGGAGAAAGCCTTCAACAGGGTCCCCCAATCCCTTATCTGGTGGTCAATGAGGAAACTAGGGATAGATGAATGGTTAGTGAGAGCTGTGCGAGCCATGTACAGAGACGCTGCTAGTAAGGTGAGGGTTGGCAACGAGTACAGTGAAGAATTCCGGGTAGAGGTTGGGGTCCACCAAGGTTCAGTCCTCAGTCCCCTCCAATTTATCATAGTCCTCCGGGCAATAACGGAGGAATTCAAGATAGGATGCCCCTGGGAGCTCCTCTATGCTGATGACCTTGCTCTAATTGCTGAGTCTCTATCAGAACTGGAGGAGAAGTTTCAGGTGTGGAAGCAATGTTTAGAATCGAAGGGCCTTAGAATCAACCTAGCCAAAACCAAAGTCCTAATAAGTAGGAAGGTAGACCAATCACAAACGCCTTCAGGTAGATGGCCCTGCTCGATATGTAAAAAAGGCATAGGTAGAAACTCTATAAGGTGCACCAAGTGTAAGCTATGGACACATAAGAGGTGTAGCAATGTCAAAGGAAGGCTAACTAGGAAAATAGTTTTTGTCTGTGGCAGATGCTCAGGAGCAATAAACGCTGAAAATGTGAAGAGACCAACTTCTACCACGTTCCAGGGAGAAAAACTAGAAGTAGTTGATAGCTTCCGCTACCTAGGTGACCAAGTCAGTAGCGGGGGTGGGTGTGCTGAAAGTGTAACTGCTAGAGTAAGAATAGCCTGGGCAAAGTTTAGAGAGCTCTTACCCCTGCTGGTGACAAAAGGCCTCTCGCTCAGAGTAAAAGGCAGACTGTATGATGCATGTGTACGTACAGCCATGCTACATGGTAGTGAAACATGGAGGATATGCGTAAGCTCACAAGAAATGAAGCCAGTATGCTCCGATGGATGTGTAGTGTCAGTGTTCATAATCGACAGAGTGTAAGTACCTTGAGAGAAAAGTTGGACCTAAGAAGCATCAGTTGTGGTGTGCAAGAGAGACGTTTGCACTGGTATGGTCATGTGACGAGAATGGCTGAAGATAGTTGTGTGCAAAAGTGCCACACCCTAGCAGTTGAGGGAACCTGTGGAAGAGGTAGACCCAGGAAAACCTGGGACGAGGTGATGAAGCATGACCTTCGAACTTTAGGTCTCACCAAGGAAATGACTAGAGACCGAGACCTATGGAAGTATGCTGTGCGTGAGAAGACGCGGCAAGACTAGTGGTCACAAATTTCAGTATTCAGTACAAGATAGCTTTTAACAAGCTTTTATTTATACGATTTTTTCATTTCATGTTTATTTCATTCATTGTCTGCAATGTTCTTTATCTCTCTTTCTCTCTCTCTCTCTCTCTCTCTCTCTCTCTCTCTCTCTCTCTCTCTCTCTCTCTCTCTCTCTCACACACACTCTCTAATATAAACATACACTCTGTCTCTGTAATATAAACACACATGCACTCCAGGTTTGATTTCATTATTACTCAAATATCACATTAGAATTTTGCAATTCAATGTAAAATACCATAAAAATTATTAGAATTGAGAATCAAATGTGAAAATATCAAATGGCTAGTAGAAAACTGCCTGGAGGGTGGCCTTTTTGCTAGTAATGATGATAAAAGTGATGAGGATGATGATGAGAGAGGCACAGAGAGAGAGAATGAAAGAGAGGGAGACAGGGAGAGAAAGAGGCAGAGAGAGTAGAGCATTCTATCATAGTTTCATTTAATACCTAATTAATTACAGCATTAATTATTTTTGCAATATATTTCCCCAGTAAAAAGAACTAAAAAAAACCCTGACTGATCCAAATCAATTTTTTATGAAATTTCCAAGATTTTAACAACTTTATTCACCAGACTATGAAACAACAATTCATTATTGATGGCCTTCATAAATCTTGCTGGGTTTCAATGGAAATATCATGAGTAATAAGCTTGATAATAAATAATACATAATAAGCCTTGCGGCCCTCAGGCTGGTCATACTTAATTAACAAGACTTCTTTAGATTGTGATAAGCTGAACAGGATATATCTTTAAGCTATAAATATTGATGGATCATCTCTGGCTAATTAAAGATCTGAATAATTGAAGTTATTGATTTCTGATTTAATGAAGGCTGATACACACACACACACATACATACACACACATATAATAATAATAGATATATCATCATCACCATTGTTTAACGTCCGCTTTCCATGCTAGAATGGGTTGGATGATTTGACTGAGGACTGGCATGCTAGATGGCTGCACCAGTCTCCAATCTTGATCTGGCAGAGTTTCTACAGCGGGATGCCCTTCCTAATGCCAACCACTCCAAGAGTGTAGTGGGTGCTTTTACGTGCCACCGGCATAAGAGCCAGTCTGGCGGTAATGGCAACGACCACATTCAAATGGTGTTTTTTTCATGCCACCTGCACAGGAGCCAGTCCTGCGGCACTGGTAATGACCTTGCTCGAACGTGTTTTCACATTCCACTGGCACAAGTGCCAGTAAGGCGACGCTGTTAACGATCACGCTCAAATGGTGCTTTTTACATGCTACTGGCATGGAAGCCAGTTAGCTGCTCTTGCAACGATCATGCTCGGATGGTGCTCTTAGCACTCCACTAGCATGGATGCTAGTCATCGAATTTGATTTCGATTTCACTTACCTCAACAGGTCTTCGCAAGCAGAGTTTAGTGTCCAATGAAGGAAAGGTATGCATAAGTGGGCTGGTTACACCCCTGGCATAGGCCACGAGGTTCAGGACATCACCAATTGTGCAAACAATATGAAATACATAAACAAACGAGTTAAATGCATAAACAACAAGAAAAATATGGAAAACAGGACATGTAAACACAGAGAAAGGACCCTTCATCAGTTGTCGGCAGAGAAAGAACTCTTGATCAGTTGTCAGCTGTCTATCTACTCTTCATATACTTACATGAACACACACACACACACACACACACACACACAACACACACACACACACACACACACACACACACACATATGTATGTATGTATGTATGTATGTATCATTATCCTCATCATTTAATGTCCATTGTCCATGCTGGCATGGGTTGGACAGTTTGACTAGGGCTGGTAAGCTGGAAGGCTGCACCAGACTACAGCCTGATTTGGCATGGTTTTCTATAGCTGGATGCTCTTCCCAATGCCAACCACTCCTAGAGTGTAATGGGTGTTTTTACGTGCCACTGGCATGGGTGTCATTTGCATGATACTGGTATCTGCCATGACTGCAATTTTGCTTGGCTTGATGGATATTTATCTCAAGCACAACATAATGCCAAAGGACTCATAGCCTCCATGAGGCCCAACTGTTTTTCAAGTCTTCTGATGTTATCTGCTTTATGTATGTAAACTTGGTCAAGGGATGCACTTTAATACTTGGTGGTTAAAAGATGTTGCCAAAGGGATATAAAGTAGTCTGGATAGATGTTAAGCCTCTGTTGCCTTGCTTTCATTTTAGGTAGGGGTGATCTACATTAACATTTATGTGAAAATCATTTGTGCTGGTCAGTATCTTCTGAGTTTTCACATCAACGGCTCAGATCTCATCAAATGTCCAATTAAGTATCCCAAATATTGATATGACTATCAGTAGTGCAAACACATTGTGGGCCACTGTTTTATTGAATGCAGAAATTTCCAAGGCCCATATTTTTCTTACCCAGCTGTATTATTCTTTGGTGACATATTTCTTGCTACAGATACCAACGTATGATATATTTTCATCTAACCCTAGATTCCTGTATCATTCCTCATCAGATATAAGAGAATCAGTCAAGTCATTAATGGAGATGTTGCTAATCTGGTTTACAGTTTTCTCTCATTTCCAACGATACAGGACCATTTATCCTCACCAAATTCCAACTCTATATTCTTTAAGAATGTTGTAACATGCTCAAGGCTCTTTTTTGTTTCATGCATAGTCCAGACATACAGCTTCAAGTCATCCTCAAAGAAGCAGTGTGTAATTTTGCTATTTTTATCTCCTTGTGAACTAGTGAGATACCTTTGAGATTTCCTCAGCATAAATGATAAGGGGTTTACTGGAAGTATGAACAGCACCATAGAGAAGCCATCCACTTGGAATATACCTCTGCACTACTGTATTTTATCAGTGATAATGCAATCATTCCTTATATATATTTCCAAGATAGTGGCCCATGAGGAAGTCAGATCAGCTATGGCTTTGACTATGCTTGCTGGAACTTTAGCAAGTAGATGGATTCTAATATCCGCAAGTGAAGGTTTGAGCCAAAGGTTTTCCTATAGTCCTCTGACATTATAGTTTTGTTTATCAACAATTACTTGGTACATTCTCAAACTCACTTCTCAGCTACTTGTTCTGCTGTGATGATGTTATTACTTGGAGGAATTGGTTTAAACACTTCTGTATATCTATATATATAAAACTGTAGTTGTGTGAGTGTCTGTCCCCTTCGATTTAGATTCCTAACTACTTCCACATTTTGCGGTGCAGTTTAACCAAATTCGGGTATCTTATAGTCGTGATTCATATCGAGCCCGTCTGAGTATTTAGCGCGCGTCTACGATGAGTCTACGATTTAAAAAATAATTTAACATCATTTTTTATTCCATTTTAATGCATAATTTTTCGTGTGTTGATGGCGGCGGAGTTGGCGTCCATGGTCACACCTGCACCTGTTTGCTTCTCCCCCTTCTTCCCTCCCTCGTGAAGCTGTGGGGAAGGGAGTGTAAGGAAATCAACGTCGTAAAGCGTTGTCAAGGAGACCAGGGTTCTTTTAGAACAACGACTTCATGGCTTGAAGACACCAAAACAGAAATGGCTAAGAAAGCCCGAATTGGCATCTATAAGGGAAGTAACTCTCTAAAAATGCTTATATAGTTATTTCCCTTACAAACCCGAGCAACACCGGGCGATACTGCTAGTATTTTATACATTAAATTCTGACCTTCAATTAGTTGATAGTTTTTTGCCACATGGTTCTGCTTTTGGGGATCAGTTTTGTCTTTGCCAGAGATAACCAGTGTGATATGCAACTATTCCCATTAAGAGCTTACTAGTACAGATTGATAAGATTTGGTTGACAGAAGACTAGCTCACCAGTGTCCAACATTCGAGTCCCTTCCTGGTGTTTTACTATCCTGAAGGTTTTAATTCTCGCTAGTTTCAGAAATATTTCAGTGGTTGCTAAAAGCATGATAAATAATTTCTGAATTTGTGTGTGTGAAAGGTGGAGGGAGGCAGATATATAGAGAGCATGTGAAAGAAAAAAACAAAATGTGAGAAATTTGAGGTAAAAATTAGGCAACAGAAGTTTATCTAAATAGTAATGTCAGCTGGTAATTAGGTCAAACTTTAAGATCACTATTACAGTATTACTCCTTATTTATCTCTGAAATAGGAAAGATTTCTAAAATGAATTTTAACCCTTTCGTTACCAACCCGGCTGAAACCAGCTCTGGCTCTGTAGTACAAATGTCTTGTTTCCATAAGTTTTGAATTAAATTCTTCCACCAAACCTTAGTCATAATTTATGTTCCTAACACCAGCTTAATGATAACTAAGTTATTTTATAAAATTCTTTGTTTTATTTAAAGTAATTGAAAAAAAATACAGAGCATCTCAAAATAAATACAGTAATGAAAGGGTTAACCCATTTAATACCAACCCACCAAAGCCTTGTGAGTGGATTTGGTAGACGGAAACTGAAAGAAGCCTGTCGTGTATATGTACATATATGTGTAAGTGTGTGTATATGTTTGTGTGTCTGTGTTTGTCCCCCCACCATCGCTTGACAACCGATGCTGGTGTGTTTACTTCCCCGTAACTTAGCGGTTCGGCAAAAAGAGATCGATCGAATAAGTACTAGGTTTACAAAGGATAAGTCCTGGAGTCGATTTGCTTGATTAAAGGTGGTGCTCCAGCATGGCCACAGTCAAATGAATGAAACAAGTAAAAGAGTAAAAATCTGAAAAAAACTTTTGGCTAAACCTGGTGTATGTATAGAAATGCATATGTGTGTGAGTGTGTGTTTATGTTTCCTTGTCCTGATAGTTGTGGACAAGCAGTATCCTTCATTTCCAATGGCAATGTTTGAATTAAAGTCAGAACATCATCAAATACACCAAGCAGTAAAACAGATAGCAGATGAAGGTGTAAGGATTACTTGGCTGAGAACAATGCAGAGAGGAAGAGGAGCTCGTGACTTGATGAAGACTAAAACAGAAGCACAAAATAAACAAGGCTATTGAGAATAAGCAGAGACCCTTTACATCAAGATGTAGTGCAGGTAATGATAGTAAATAGTAAATGTAACCAATAAATCATCAAAGAAATTACTTTTATAATTGAAGCTGTTACATTTCTAGCCACATAACTATGAAGTTTTTCAGTTAAATTGACAGTTATATGTAATGTGAGAACGCACTGGCCTAGTGGTTAGGTAGTTACATTAACAATTGCAAGATTGAGGTTTCAATTCCTAGACCAGGTGGTGCAATGAGTTCTCGAGCAAAACACTTCATTTCACACTGCTCTGCAATCATTTCAACACGTGACACAGTGTGCCCCTGTTCAAACCTCATCAATTCAATGGAGAAAGTGAGCTAATGTACAGTACATACTTTTGATCACCATAAACAAATCATTTGTGCAGGTCATTTGGCAAAAACTGAACAATCATACATCATTTTCGATGGGTGAGTCTATCATGTTAAGTAATGACATCTGTAATAGAGAGAGTATAAGTTATAGAGTAAAGTTTAATTCATTTATTATCACAACAGTCTGTCTTTCCTTCAGCCATATTTCCATACTTCATAAATTATCTTCAGTAGTATTTTGTAATCTAATGTATATATTCTGATAACAAAGGTTAATAATTAAGAATAAGATTACATAGGGAACATAAAAGATGTTATTTTTAAAAGTCCTGTGAAAGTTTCATGGGAAAATATAGCTTATAGCAAGCAGAACAGTATTTTAATTTTAAATTTGTTTTTGTTGCTGACAAAGAACTACTAAGACACAGCAATGTTTCAAGACAAATTAAAGTTTTTAAAAGATCATATAAGGGTTTCTTTAAGCTAGTAACAGCCCCATTTCTTTGGATAGGAACTTAATAATCAACTGTGTGAAGACCCAATAAATAAAGTGAGTTCATGGCTGTATCCAACACCAGCTTCACACAACCAGCCCCAGCCCATTCAAAGTACTTTGGATCACAGGACGGCCTGCTGTACTTACCTTGGATTGTGGGGCGACTTGCTGTGCTTGAGGAGACCTATTGAATCAAGTACATCAACATCAAAATAAAAATCAAATGGAAATTGTAGTTGTGATACCCATGCCGGTGGCACGTAAAAAACACCATCTGAACGTGGCCGATGCCAGCTCCGCCCTGGCTGGCTTCCATGCCGGTGGCACATAAAAAGCACCAACCAATCGTGGCTGTGCCAGCCTCCTCTGGCCCCTGTGCCGGTGGCATGTAAAAAGCACCCACTACACTCACGGAATGGTTGGTGTTAGGAAGGGCATCCAGCTATAGAAATGCTGCCAGATCAGACTGGGCCTGGTGCAGCCTCCTGGCTTCCCAGACCCCAGTCGAACCGTCCAACCCATGCTAGCATGGAAAACGGACGTTAAACGATAATGATGATGATGACTTGGTCCATTCTGCTAGACAGACAATGCTTCCCATTATACTCTTGTTCCTTCTGTCTTTCCTCCTATTCTGCTCCTTCTGGTATCATTGTTCTTTCTCTCTGGCATCAAATGATGATGATGATGATCTCCTTAGCCACATGAATAAATGTACCTACCAAGTGTGGCTGTGTGGTGAGAAGTTTGCCTCCCAGCTACATGGTTCTGAGTTCAGTCCCACTGCGTGGCACTTTGGGCAAGTGTCTTCTACTAAAGCCTTAGGCCAACCAAAGCCTTGTGAGTGGATTTGGTTGATGGAAACTGAAAGAAGCCTATTGTGTGTGTGTGTATGTGTGCGTGTGTGTGCACGTGCGCATGCACAAGTGTATGTCTTTGTTGGTCCCCCATCACCAGCTGACAACAGGTGTTGATGTATTTACAGCCTCATAACTTAGCAGTTTGGCATGAGACCGATAGAATAGGCACCAGGCTTTAAAGAAAAATAAATGCTGGGTTCATTTCATTCAATTAAATCCTTGAAGGTTTTGCCCCATCACGGCCACAGCATAATGGCTGAAATAAATAAAAGTAAAAGACTTTCATTACACTCTGCATTTACATTTACTCCCCTACCCTCACCTTTCTCTATTAACTATTTCTGGCTTTTCGCTTGTCATAGATCCCTTTCCAAATTTACATTTAACCAATCAACTAATCATTTGATTATTCACTCAGTCAGACAAATAGATTTGTCAAAGTCCTTTCATTGCCACTTGTAACCTCATCAACAACATGTCTTCTCTACTCTGGGTCTGCTTCAGATCTATCTCTTGTGCAAAGATAGAAGAATCTTGCAAACTGAAGACATATATGAAATGCAAGAGTAATTCCAGAAGTTTTAAGACTCTCTCAGGAGAGGCAGTTATAATTGTCTTAGATTATTGCAATTTTAGTATATCATTATTATACATCTAATAAGCTGACATGTCAACTTTTGTCATTCCAGATAGGAGACAGCTGTAACGGCACTTTGAACACACCCTGTTCAACATTGCTTGTCACAATTCCATCCAAGTAATCAACCATTTCACAGAGATGGGCAACAAAACAGTTCTTCAGCTTCCCTATAGTCCAAACCTCTCTCCCTGTGGCTTGCGGCCATTCCCCAAGCTGAAGGGAAACCTCAGGTGTAGTCGTTTTGAAGACATTGAAAAGATGAAGTAACAAGAACTAACAAGATGTAACAAGAGCCATGGACACCTTCACAAAGTGGCTCGAGCGCCACAACAAACACACAGTGAAATCAGACGATCCTACTTTGAAGAAGATTTTGTACATATTTGAATTTAATAAATGTCTCTCCTGAAAATATCGCAAAACTTCTGGAATGCGCCTTGTTTAAGTATTATATCAGTCAAAACAGATGAAATAGTTTCGATCATATGTCTGAACAATTACGATACCGATAAAGTCCTAGTATACCTGTTGGTCCAGTACGGCTGAATGGTTAAGGCATTCGCTTCCCAACTGTGAGGTCTTGCTTTCAATCCCAGTGTAAAATTTCGAATAAATGCTTATTATCTTTTTATGGCCTTCGGTTTACCCATAATTAACGAAATTGGTTAGATAGACACTGTAATTAAAAGGGGCCGCCAGCCAAATGTTCATTTAATGAAGAGGTATTTCAGTTGACCTAACAAGAACGATGGGGATAATATCGAGTATATCTTACGCTTTTTAACAATGAGTTAAAGGGACTTAACTACAATAATTGTGCAACAGTTATCTCCCCTGTTAACCATACAAATTTTTACAAAAATTCCATTATCTTTTAATGTCCGTTGGCAGGGGTTGGACGGTTTGACCAGGGTTGAGAAGCTGATGGGCTGCACTCGACTCCAGTTTGATTTGGCACCGTTTCAACGGCTAGATGCCCTTCCTAATGCCAACCACTCCGAGAATTTAATAGGTGCTATTACATGCCAGTTGCATGACACCAGTGTCCACCCCAACTTCGATTTCACTTGGCTTGATGGGTCTTCTTCTCAAGCACGACATAATGCCAAAGGTCTTGGTCATTTGTCATTGCCTCTGGTGTTATGTCCGCTTATATACATGCAAGGACATGTGAAAAACATGGTACAAAAATCATTATTCACTCTAACCAATTTTGACATAAGGCCAGCGGGTTTAAGGGAGGGTCTGAGTCGATGATTAAATCGACCCCAGTGCTTATTTTATAGACCCCCAAAAGGATGAAAGGCAAAGTAAACTCAGCAGAACTTGAACTCAGAACGTATAGATGGACGAAATGCCACTAAGCATTTCAACCAGCATGCTAACAATTCTGCTACTCACAGCAATCATTTTAAATTTAATATTACTAACCAAGCACTTTGGAGAGTAATATTACTATTAGTGCTGGTGAATTTTGTGTGATTTAAGGGAGATTTAGCTGATGTTTTTAGCACATCTCATGACCACCTGATACCGTCCTCATTTCTTTGTCGCTCTGACATGTATTGATGTTTTTCAATATTTTTCTCCCCATAAACACACTAATGGTCCATTGCTGGGTAGCAACAAAAATTTGGACTGTCTGTAATTTAAACTTTGATGTAAAAAAAAAAAAAAAACGACAAAGAGCAGAGCTTTTAAGATTTATGGTGAAAGTGGGTTAAAAATTAGACAAAAACTCCCTTTAGACCATACACAAATTTTTTTTTTTCCACGTCTCTGTACTTGGTTTTTGTTGAGTTGGAGAAAGCCTTCAACAGGGTTCTCTGATCCCTTATCTGGTGGTCAATGCAGAAACTGGGGATAGACAAGTGGCTGGTAAGAGATGTACAAGCCCTGAACAGGGATGCTGTCCATAAGATGAGGGTTGGCAACGAGTATAGTGAAGAATTCCAAGTAGAGCTAAGGATCCACCAAGGATCAGTCCACAGCCCCCTCTTATTCATTATAGTCCTCCATGAAATAACAGAGGAAGTCAAGACAGGCTGCTCCTGGGAGCTCCTCTATGCTGATGACCTTGCTCTAATAGCTGAGTCACTGCCAGAACTGAGATAAAGTTTAGGGTGTGGAAGCAAGGTCTAGAATCGAAGGACCTTGGAGTTAACCTAGCCAAATCCAAAGTCTTAGTAAGTAGGAAGGCTGTCAAATCACGACCCATTTCAGGTAGATAGCCCTGCTCGATCTGTAGAAAGGTGTGGGTAGAAACTCCATACGATGTACCCAGTGTAAGCTATGGACACATAAAAGGTGCCACAATATCAAAGGAAGGTTAACCAGGAAAATAGTTTTTGTGTGTGGCAGATGCACTGGGACAATAAACACTGAAGATGTACAGAAAACAGATTCCATCACATACCAGGGAGAGAAACTAGAAGCTAATAGCTTCTGCTACCTAGGCGACCAAATCTGTAGTGGGGGTAGTTGCTCTGAAAGTGTAGCGATTAGAGTAAGAATAGCCTGGGCAAAGTTCAGGGAGCACCTACCTCTGCTGGCAGCTAAGGGCCTCACACTCAGGGTGAAAGGTAGACTGTATGATGCATGTGTGTGAACTGCCATGCTACACGGCATTGAAACATTGGCCATGCTGAGGACATGTGTAGGCTTGAAAGAAATGAAGCTAATATGATCCGCTGGATATATACTGTTAGTGTGCATACACGACAGAGTGTAAGTGCCCTGAGAGAAAAGTTGGACATAAGAAGAATCAAATGTTGTGTGCAAGAGAGGCAACTGCGCTGGTATGGCCATGTGTTACGTATGAATGAAGACAGCTGTATGAGGAAGTGCCACTTCCTAACTGTAGAAGGAACCTGTGGAAGAGGTAGACCCAAGAAAACATGGGATGAGGTGGTGAAGCATGACCTTTGAACATTAAGCCTCACAGAGGCAATGACAGGAGACCGGGACCTTTAGAGATATGCTGTGATTGAGAAAACTCAGCAACTAAAGTGAGATCGCAGCCATGCATGTCCAACCCTGTTAAGAATACCCCTGATGTGTTGGGCAATATGATATGCTTGAGAAGACCTGTTGAGTCAAGTAAAACCAATATCATAGCAGGGTCCAGCATCCCCTGACTGGCTCCTGTGCTGGTGGTACATAAAACGCACCAACCAAACGTGGCCAATGCCAGTACCCACAGACTGGCTCCTGTGCCGGTAGTACATAAAACGCACCAACCAAATGTGGCCAATGCCAGTACCCACAGACTGACTCCCATCCAAATGTGGTCAATACCAGGTCCACCTGACTGGCTCCCATGCCGGTGGCATGTAAAAAGTACCCATTACACTCTCAGAGTAGTTGGCATTAGGAAGGGAATCCAGCTGTAGAAACTTTGCCAGATCAAATTGGAGCCTGGTGCTCTCCAGACCTTGGCCAAACCGTCCAACCCATGCCTGCATGGAAAACAGATGTTAATTGATGATAATGATAATGATGATAATTTGTGTGAATTCCCAAATGTAGAATACAAATTTGCAAAAGATTTCACAAAATTCAAAAAAATAAAGTTATGAAGGGTTATATGGGATGCTTAAACCACAATTCCACCAAACACATTTCTAGAGGCAAAGTTTAAACTTATGATAGAGTTCAAACCATGTTTCTTTGAATGAAGTAAAGTAATGCTTTAAGAAACCAGAGGTTTTGTCAATATAATACAAGCATAGCATATCAAAACCAAATCTTTCATATGGAAAGTAAAACAAAACAAATGAAATTTTCGAAATTTTATTTTTGAATTTGTGAAGAGAGAAAGTATTAACAGACAAAAAATATAATTACTAAGTAACTACACTTTTGTAAGATAATAAAATATCATAAAACTAAATGAAAACATTTTAAATATGAATGTATGTGTAAAAGTAAATATCCATAAATGTATACATATTACATTTCTATATGTAAGACTTAATTGGATTTAGATTCGACTTGTTTACAGTTTATGCGTTTGACTTGATTAGGTTGACCTGGGTACAGATAATATTATATCTATCTATCTTTCTCTCTCTCTCTCTCTCTTTCTTTCTACACACACACACACATATTGTAAATTTCATTTTCACTGGGTCCTTTAAGTTTCACCAAATGGCATATTATTCAACCTGTCCCAATCGAAATTAATTTTATAACCTTTGACTCTCACAATGTCTCTCACAATCAGTAAATGGTTTATTATTCTAAAGCTTACTTTAAAATAATGACCTTAAATTAACACTTATACAACACACACACACGCACACATATATATATATGCAATAGACTCTAATACTGATTTTTGACAGATTTTCAGTAATTCAATCAATAGAAATATGTACGCAGTGAATCAAAATATAAATCTGATGAATATTCAACAAACATATGCAGACATTTACCATATGTTCTTCAATCAGAATTAATGTGATATTGTGAGAGACATGACTGGGATCTTCTATCACAAGTATGGTCTATTCAATGGAGTTCCACAGTTTCCATCTACTCAATTCATCATATATACATATATGTGTGTGTGTGTGTGTGTGTATTTATGTATGTGTATATATATATATATATATATATATATATATATATGTATATATATATATAATAATAATAATCTTAGGGAATATTATTCCAAACTTACAAGGAGAAATTGAATTTAGTAATGCTAAATCAAATTTCACAATATATAATATACGCATATAAATTAGAGAAGAACCAACCTTTTATCAATTCAACAATGAAATAACAATGATATAATTAAATTATACCATATAGAAAAAAATTATATATACAATAAAAACAATAAAAACATATACCAATGATTAAGTAAATAAAGTATACAATAATAAATAAAAAGTATATAATTGGTAAAAGGAATTTAATTTATATAATATTTATAAAGTAGATATATATATAATTTATATAATATTATATGAAGTATATAATTTACCAATTATATACTTTTTATTTATCATTGTATACTTTACTTAATTATTTGTATATATGATTTTTTTCTATATGGTATAATTTAATTATATCATTGTTATTTCATTGTTGAACTGATAAACACTTGGTTCTTCTCTAATCTATATACATATATATATATGTTACAGAGTTAAGGCAGCTTTGATATGTATAATCGTGTTCATCTTTAATGTGATAGGACGGAACATTATTTATTATTTAGTAATTTTCTTTTACTGTGAAAATACTTTATATTTTGTGAAAATGCATGAGAAGGTGCTTTTATTTTCATTAAGTTAATCCATGAGATAAAGGTGGAAATAATACTGCAGTGGAATTTGATAATCTGGTAAGAGATCAAGAATGAATAAGCTAGTAATCAACAATTCCTAAATAATTCAAATATCTCAGTGTGATAAATAAAGGTTTGATCTAATAGAACTGCTTAATAGATCGCAAGTACTATTTACATCTGCGTGAGTACGAATGAATTGTTTGATCAGCAAACACATCCCCACAATTCATCTAATGACAGACAGATGCTATCAAGGAAAATAAGAAAAGAAAAAGAGAAAAGCATTTGTGTCATAGCATAAATTAATATAAAAAAAAAGATTGAGGATTTTTGCTTTTAAATTTTAAGTGTGGAATGATTATGTGCAACTGGACGGACTTAACAGATGGACGGTTACCATTTGCATGGTTGCTATGCATCCTCAGTTTCTCTACATTATCTCTATGCATCCTCAGTTTCTTCATATCTAGGAAAAAAGAAAAGAAATTTAAGTTGTATTGATATGGTATTACAATCATTTTTTTATTAAGAAAAATTAAAAGTTGATAACTCATTGTGCTCTAACTGAAGACTTCAATTTGAGGTGAGTACAGGTATGACTGTAATGAGGAAATTTGTAAACTTTGTGGCACATTGACCGAATGCTTTCTATCACAGCTTCTGTTTGACAGATTGGAATTTGGTAGACACAACCTAGGTAAAAAACTTATCACAAACGTATGTATGTGTGCATGCATGCACACACACACACACACACACACATACACACACATCAGTATTTTCATCACTATCTAATGCCTACTTTTCCATGTAGAGGCAGATCACCAACCCTTCCCTGTTTCCAAGCAAAGCAATATCTTGCCATCACAATATTCACTCTCAAACCTATCTTTGAGTTCTTTATTCTAAGCGGCCACGCATAGCTTCTTTTGAACATGTCACTCCCTGGAATTAATGAGTGAACGGCGGCGGTGGTGACGACAATAACAACAACAGTAATAAAAATAATAATAATAATAATACTGTCAAGACCTACCAAATGTATCTGTCAAGGCCTACCATTCATATGACTGTCCCAATCGATATAAACGTATCTGTCAAAACCTACCAAAAACTGAGCAAGTATAAAGATCTTGAAATAGAAATTAGCAAAATATGGAACCTAAAGACTAAAACAATACCTGTTGTTATAGGTGTCCTGGGAATGATAGCAAAAGGGGCTGATTGCTACATAGCTCAGATACCAGGAAAGCCCAAAACAGCAGAAATTCAAAAGATAGTGCTCATGGGAACTGCCCATATCCTATGCAAAATACTTTCTATGTAATCTCAAGTCTTAAAACAAACATAATTTTCTTATGGTTTCTTAAACATTCTCTAGAACAACAACACTATGTACAAAACCAAATATATGGCACCCTAGGCATAACACCAACATGAACTTCCAACTTATTGTCTCTTGAGGTCTCTGGGTGAGACTTGGAGCCAACTTGTACAAATGTAAAGCAAAAGTCAAACATAAAATAATAATAATAATAATAATAACAATAATCATCATCATTTACCATCTGTCTTCCATGCTGGCATGGGTTGGACAGTAGCTAGTAAGCTAGAGGGTGGCACCAAACTCCTATGTATGTTTTGGCATGGTTTCTACAACTTGTGAGTATATATCAGCTTCATCATTGTCATTTATATAACCACTTTTCCCATGTTGGAACAGGTTGGATAAAACTTCTTGAAGGAGTATTTTACAACCAGACCTCATTTCTAATGCTTTCTTTCTAAGTATAACACTTTCTGGCACCTGTGCTAGTGGCACGTGAAAAAACATTCAAGCGAAGTTGTTGCCAGTGCCACTGGACTGGCTCCTGTGCAGGTGGCATGTAAAAAAATACAACTTGAACGTGGCCATTGCCAGTACTGCCTGACTGGCCCTCGTGCCAGTGGCACGTAAAAGCACCCACTACACTCTTGGAGTGGTTGGCGTTAGGAAGGGCATCCAGCTGTAGAAACTCTGCCGGATCAGATTGGAGCCTGGTGCAGCCATCTGGCTCGCCAGTCCTCAGTCAAATCGTCTAACCTATGCTAGCAAGGAAAGCAGATGTTAAACAAGGATGATGATGATGATGATGATCAAACCCAGTGCTCAACTGGTACTTATTTTATCAAGCATAAAAGGAAGAAAAACAAAGTCAACCATGGCAGAATTTGAACTCAGAACATAAAGACGGATGAAATGCTCCTACCGATTCTGCCAGCTTGCCGCCTTCATCTTGCTACAGATATTAATACATATAAACATATAAAAGATTCCAAATCTCTACTTGGGGATTTAAAATGTAATGCTTTTACAATTTTTTAGATTATATAGCAAGGGAGTATTTTTTTTAATATTTACATTTACCCTACCTTTCAAGTAGCTTGCTCGTTGATCATAATTAGATGTCTTATTTCTCTATATGCATTTATACGTAGTAACCAAACCGAATTGAACTAGAAACATTCGTTCCTAAACCAAATAGCATAATGGATAAGAGAGTTACTGCCCTTAGTTAGGACAAAGGTTGGATTACTGATGTACAGAATAAACAGATTGAAATAAAGAGTACATGAAACAATTGAGGTTTAGTCCATGCCAGTATGAAAAGCAGATATGATGATGATTGTGATGGTGCAGGTAATGATGTTGATTGGGGTGGTCGTGATGTTTTTTTTTAAACGATAAACTCATCTAAGACGACAACAATTGCAGCGTGGAAGGTGTTTATAAGCCATTTAAGAAACACACAAAAACTATTAGATTCACTTCAACATTTCAATTTAAATTGTCAAAATATTTTCGTCGTTTTGAGACCATGACCTGTTCACTGACAAAATTCAGTGCTGCATCATCTAAGACGTTTATTCTAAAGCTTGATACAATTAATTCAGATTTCCTCCTCCTCATCATCATCATTTAATGCCCCCTTTTCCCTGATGACGTGGGTTGGACAGTTCAGCAAGAACAGACAAGCCAGAGGGCTGCACCAGGTCAGCTGTGGCATGGCTTCTACAGTTGGATGCACTTCTTAATGCATATAATTAATAGAACATTCATGGCTAGCATGTGAAGGCGCACTGCTCAGTGGTTAGAGTGTCAAGCATACGATTGTGAGGTTGTAAATTCAATTTCCAGACCGGGCTGCATGTTGTGTTCTTGAGCAAGACACTTTATTTCACGTTGCTTCAGTTCACTTGGCTGTAGAAATTAGTTGCGACGTCACTGGTGCCAAGCTGTATCTGCCTTTGCCTTTCCCTTGGATAACATCGGTGGCACAGAAAGGGGAGGCTGGTATGCATGGGTAACTGCCAGTCTTCTATAAAAACAACCCTAGGTTGTGCGTTTGCCAGTGAGGCAACTTTCCACCCAGACTTGTACCTCGGAGGGGAGCCTCTTACGTGCACCCAT
This sequence comes from Octopus sinensis, assembly GCF_006345805.1. Lineage (NCBI taxonomy): Eukaryota > Metazoa > Mollusca > Cephalopoda > Octopoda > Octopodidae > Octopus > Octopus sinensis. Next base: position 72,718,193 of record NC_043002.1, read on the forward strand.
GGTCATTCATGACAGATGGAGTCAAGGCTTTTTTTTTTTAATAGCTAGCATACATGACTTCCAGTGTGTTTTGATGAAAATGCTGAATACAACTTCAGGGACAGAATATGTGTGTGAGCACCTCAATGACAAATGACACACTGTTGTTAAGAATAGTAAGACACAACTGTAAACTCCATAATGTAATGTGATGTGAACCAATAAGAATATTGTTGTATATTTCACTTCTGAGAGCGCAATTTCAATTGCTCTGGTTAATTCTGTAAAAGTGGACAACAACCTGTTGTTAAGGGTCTCACAAGGTCTTCTTCCACAATACTTAACATCCAAATTTTTCTTAATCCTTTTGCCCCTTGTGGAGCATAGGGTCTCAACAGTTGTTTTCCACTTTTTGCAGTCATTGGTGTGTTTCTTGGCTGCTTCCCATGTCAGTTCAGTGGTCCTGAGCTCATCCAAAATGCTCTGCTTTCATGTCTGCTTCGAGCGTCCTCGCTTCCTTCTCCCCTGCGGGTTCCAGTCAAGTGCTTGTCGTGTCACATTTGAGGGTTCTTTCCGCAGTGTGTGTCCGATCCATCTCCATTTCCTTCGTCTAATCTGAACATGTATGGGCTCCTGGTTGGCCCTTTCCCACAGGTCGGTGTTTGGCACTCTGTCGAACCACTTCTGCCCGGAGACATTTGTTGATGAAGGTCTGGATCTTCTTGTAGTTGCTGCAGGTGGATCGCCATGTTTCAGAGCCATACAAAAGCACAGATTTTACATTTGAAATAAATAAGCAGAGCTGTCCCCAATAAAGCCATTTTCTGAGCAAGTCCTACCCTCGTGTGAATCCAAACTTCTCAAATCTGATTGTTAATGCCCCTAAAACCCTACAATTATTTGGATGACAGTTACTTTCTTCACTGCCAACATTCATGCAATCCCATCTTTTAATAGCTCGTACTTCTCAATCTTTTCCAGTTCTTTATCATCCACATGTACACCCCCAGGTATGGCAATATCTATGAACTCAGTTTCCTTTGTCATTTCATCAACAACAATGTCTGGTCTTCATGCATCTATCACTGAATAACACTGGATTGTAAAATTTCACTAGATTTTATACTCAATATTCTCAGTGACATACCATTTCAATGCTCTTTTAATGCCCTTTTAAGACTGTACTTCTCACACATTTGGAACTTGGTGTAATTACAATTCTATATTTAAGAGATGAGGAATTATGTATATTATTTACATTTGATGGATATTTGTCCTCATCTTGTTTGTTGTTAACACGACATTTCGGCTGATATACCCTCCAGCCTTCATCAGGTGTCTTGGGGAAATTTCGAACCCGGGTTCTCATTCCTAAGGATTTTTTCGATGTTGTTGTTATTGTTATTATTATTATTCAAGTCACTGCCTGGAATCGAATGCCATATGCCAAGGGCATATGGCGTAGTGGTTAAGAGTGCAGGCTACTAACCCCAAGATTCCGAGTTCGATTCCAGGCAGTGACCTGAATAATAACAATAACAACAACATCGAAAAAATACCTTAGGTTCAAAATTTCCCCAAGACACCTAATGAAGGCTGGAAGGTACATGAGCCAAAACGTTTTAATAACAAACAAGATGAGGACAAATATCTGTCAAATGTAAATAATGTTGGTGTAATTAGTTTTCAAAGCTTGTTCCTGAGCACTACAAATCAATACCTTAGAGCATCCTTTCAGATCACTTTCTTGAACCACCTCCAGTTGTTGGTCTTGTCTTCCACTTCCATTTCTCTGAGGTTTTGCCCATACATTGCTTACACTTTCCACTTGTTCAGTCTATGCTCTCAATTTGTTTATTAAATTCTTTTGGATGTGTCACATTTTCACTTATTATTATCATCATTATTATTATTATTATTATTATTATTATTATTATTATTATTAAGGTGGCAAGCTGGCAGAATTGTTCACACACCAGGAAAAATGCTTAGCAGCATTTCATCCATTTTCACGTTCTGAACTCAAATTCTGCTGAGGTCAACTTTGCCTTTCATCCTTTAGGGTTGATAAATTAAGTACCAGTAAAACACCGGGGTCGATGTAATCAACTACTCCTGCCACCAAAACAATTTCAGGACTTGTGCCTCCAGCAGAAAGGATTATTATTATAACTGAAATAACAAAATTGATTCTGTCCCTGAAGTTGTATTTACCATCTTCATCAAAACATACTGGAAGTCATGGATGTTAGCCATTAATGTTCAATTAATTATATGCATTATAATAATAACAATGAAATTAGTGTATAGTGCTCCGGTGCACTACAACTCATCAAAGGTTCATGTACAGTACATAGAATTATGTACAAAAGTTAGCTTTGGCATGGCTTCTTAGGAACAATGTGTATGTGTATGATTGTGCATGTGTGAGTGTGTCTGTAAGTGAAAGAGAGTTCACATGTGTATGTAGAAGAATACGTGTGCATGTATGAAAATGAAAGTTGACAGTCTAGAGTTTCACTGGTCACCATCTGAGCAAAGCAGTGATATGTGTTGATATTCCTTGTTGATATAACAATCAGTCCCTCTACACTTTTGAAGACCAGGGGAAAAAATTCTTTATTTGAAAGATAAGTAAAGGTTGGCAACAAGAAGGGTATCCTGCTGCAAGATGTTGTCACAAATAGTCCTGTTCGAACCATGCTTGCAAGGGAAAATGGATGTTAAAAGAATGAACAAACATAGAAGAAATGGTTTTGTACAAAATTAATTAGGAAATGAAATAGCTTTATTCTTACTTTGATAATCTTTGCCTCAATTCTTTTATCTGCTCGTTTTTCTTCTGTAGCATTGATTTGAGATTTTTGAAAGGTGCTGTCTGGGATACCTTCTTCTCCATTTCCTGTAGACAGAATGGCAGTTGAAAAAAAAAGTAAAAAGCAAAGCAAAATTAATAAAAATTAAATTTATAGATAATAACAGCATTAGTGTTAACATATGCAACCCCTTTGTAACCAAGCTGAATGAGATTAACCCTGGTTCTATAATACAAGTTTTTTAATTTTAAAATGATTCAAATTAATTCCTTCCATCAAAATTTCATGTTTGGACTTCACTTTGTAACCAGATGGTAGTTTTATCTTACTGCATGACACTTTCAGCATGTGTCTTCTATTGTAGCCTTGGGCCAACCGATGGCTTGTGAGTGGACTGGGCAAATGGAAAGTGTATGGAAACCTGCTGTGCATGTGTGTGTGTATGTTTGCATGTGTTATAATGATTTTGAATTTTGGCACAAGGCTAGTAGTTTCAGGGAGCAGGTAAGTTAATTACATCAATCTCAGTGGTCAACTGGTACTTATTTTATCGACCCAGAAAGGATGAAAAGTAAAGTCAACCTCTATGAAATCTGAATTCAGAACATAAAGATGGACAAAATGTCACAAAGCATTTTGCCCAGTGTGCTAATGATTCTGCCAGTTTGCCACCTAATATTGAAAACACAACAATGTCCCAACTTATCTTTTTTTATTACAGCTTTTTCAAATCTGTATATCAAAACTTTATTGTTCATTTGAAACAATAAAGTACCTATATTCATATTTAGCACAATTTCCAGACTATCTCAGCCTCATCATAAGGATTTGGAGTGCTTTCAACTTCTTTATCTTTTTTATAGAAGGTGGCTTATGTTTATACAGACACCGCCCCTAGAATTTGTCCATCAGAACATTAGGCTTTACTGCATCAGATTCACATTAGTGATGTATGTATGTTGCATGTTAATTATAGCCTTATATTGTGATATTAGTATTGTTTTCCTATTCAATTGTCTATTTCTGTGGTGTATCCTATAAGGAATTTTCTGTTAATATTTTCCTATTTAGTTTTGTTCTATGGTGTGCAGTATAATGCTTCTATTAAAGCAGAATACTATTTTCTTTGTAAAACTCTCACTCTCTCTCTCTCTCTCTCTCTCTCTATATATATATATATATATATATATATATATTATTTAAAACAGTTTGATTTGGTTCTGTGCAACTTAAAGTTTCTATGGCCCCTTACAGGAGTCTCAGAAGGTAGGCTGCAATTGGTCAAGGCAGGTCACATGGTGTTGTGAAAGAATATTGTCAAAGAATATCAGATGCTTACTGAGCAACAGCAGTTCCATTAGAAAAAGGAATTTCTTTGACCCCCGTGGCTGGACAGGAGGCAGTATCTACATATGACGTATATATGAAACAAGGTAAATAATGACAAATTCTTTTAGTATAAGGCAATTGTTTACCTTTTCAGCTAACTCCAACATTTCATTTACTTTCAGCAGTTCCTGTTTGGTATCAGAAAGATCAGATTCAACAGCCAGCAATTTCGGTTGTGTGTCTTTGTTCTGAAAATTTAAAGAAATGAAAACTTTTATTCAAATGCTTCCTGGGACATTTTTCATTCCCAGCAACCAAATGTTTTTCTTCATTTTGTTTTTAACGTGTATAGTGAATTTATTTGCTTTGAATAATGAAATTCATAGACTTATACATAGTTTTAAAAAGATACTATTCAGTACCATTTAAAAAATAAAATAATTCTAAGTGAAACCACATGGATTTATTTATGCAAAATAAATATTTATACCATCATCAATTTTACATCGGCTTTTCCATTCATGCAGCATGAGTTGGAAATGTCAGCAATTGGCATAAGTGGCAGCAGCAGCATGGGTGGAGCCGCAATGGCAGTGGACTCGCAGTTGTAAGAACGCAGTTTCAATTCCCATTGTGAGTGTTTATTGAGCAAAAACACCTAAGCTCCACGAGGCTGTGGCAGGGAGGGGTGGTGAACCCCACTGTACTCTTTTACCACAACTTTCTCTCACTCTTTCTTCTTACTTCTGCCACAAAGCAGAGGAACCATGGTGTAATCCACTATGGTGTGGTAAAACTTTCAGACCCTAGTCTAGATTGCGAATCCTCTGTACCCCAGGATGGTTCAGCTCTCCACCCGTTAAAAGCCACCGTTTATGGAATGAGGATAACAACGTAGCTTTCACGCCCGTGCAACCGCCAGTCTATCGCGTGTGGTGGGTGGATCTTCAAGTTGCCACACACATTCTTAGTAGCTTAGAGTAGGCTCAAATTAGAGATTATTCTTTGTGGCTAATGGTGTGAGTCCTGATTGGAAGAAGAAGCAGTAGCATGGTGATGGATGTGGTGATGCCACTGCCAATACACTGATGCTAACGCCAACAATGACAATGTATTTCTGTCATTTCTTTCAGTAAACTCAGAAATTGGTAAAATTACCGAAGTGTCAAATTCCCTTTGAACAGAATAAGCCTTGAAACAAATGTACATATGAAATAGCTTTCATTTTAATGAAATTCCACTCATCTCCATTTAGCTGCACATTCATTTCTTTTAACTTCAATTATAAATCTGACATTTAAGTTACACAACTTCCCACTTTTTAGCATTTAAATAGACTGTATCCGATCAAATTTTCAACCTGTTTTATGTTGAAACTGGCCAGATCCAGCCTCTTACACATAACCTACAGTGTAATTCTAAAAATAAACAAATACACCATCAGTCTTGAAGGTATGGGATAATGCATGAATAATCAAAACAATGAATAAATAAGCGTTGCATTTGACAGAGTAATCCGAATGTTAAATGGTTAAAATTCTTCAAATTGTCTTGTGTCAAAACAACTTTGTCTTCAAAAATTCCAAAACTATTTAAAAAAACAAACTATAAAAAAATTATTCAGAGTGGTACTCAGGCAGACAACCAGAATACTTCACTGTGGAATAGCAAGCAATTAAATTTCTTTCTTTTGTCACACAACTATTCAGCTAATCAGTCATTGAAATAATTGTTCCTGGTTTTGTTAATTATTTTAATTAAAGTAATAAAGTATTACGGAGTCCTATGTAGGTGATTCTTAAAGTTTCAGAGGTGGTTTTGCAATCAAACATTGGCAATGAATCCCATAATACACCTTCAATACATTCAGTACAGACACTTTTAAGTGTACAGTGGATCCATTGTACAATATGGCAGTCCACCATTATAAGAGTTCCATCAGTTGCAGATATCGTTATATTTGCAAGAGGAATCCCCTTTGATTTAGAAAATTCTTCCTCAACAAGACATATAAACACTCCTTTAGTATCTGTTATAGGCACAGGAGTGGCTGTGTGGTAAGTAGCTAGCTTACCAACCACATGGTTCCAGGTTCAGTCCCACTGCATAGTAGCTTGGGCAAGTGTCTTCTACTATAGCCTCAGCCCGACCAAAGGCTTGTGAGTGGATTTGGTAGACGGAAACTGAAAGAAGCCCGTTGTATATATGTATGTGTGTGTATATGTTTGTGTGTCTGTGTTTGTCCCCCACCACCATCGCTTGACAACAGATGCTGGTGTGTTTACATCCCCGTAACTTAGTGGTTCGGCAAAAAGAGACCAATAGAATAAGTAGTAGGCTTACAAAGAATAAGTCCTGGAGTCGATTTGCTCAACTAAAGGTGGTGCTCCAGCATGGCTGCAGTCAAATGACTGAAACAAGTAAAAGAGTAAAGGTCTGGCAAATAATGATAATAATAATAGCTGTTATTGCTATGATCATTTTAAAGTCCACTTTTTCATGCTCACACGGCTTGGATGGTATTCATTGAAGCAGATTTTCTATAGTCTGAGGCCCTTCCTGTTGCCAACTTCACCTGTTTCCAAGATAGGTAATATTTCTCCATATCCAGAAATATATGCATGGAAGATTATACATGAAAAGAAAGGCAGTGCATTTCGATAGAAATTTGGTAAGAAAAAGGGTTATATCAAGTTAAAACAAATTGCTTTTCAATATTTGTACAAACCTAAGCCACATGGCCCTGTATTTACTTGAGCTCTATTATAACTCATCTCATTATCAAAGAGTCCCACACAAGCCACTATTTAAATCTGCTCTCTACAACATCGAAATGCATAATAGCAAAAATACAAACCATCTGGAGTTCAGACTTCAAATCAGTCATTTGTTTTTCCAGGTCTTGGATGATCCCATCATCATCTGGTTTCTTAAAAAAAAAATTAAAAAAATTTTTTTTTAAAGTCATCATCATCATCAATGAAATTTAAATTATTGCACCATAACAAAATTACCAATTAACAGATAACAATCAGGTACCGTAAGCCAATTTGAAAAATGAAAAATGTACTAGAATCTTTATCCCCTTCAAGCTTTAACATAACAACTGTGGGTGTTAGGTGCTTCATACATAAATTATGTATAGTGAAGTGAGTGATAGCATATTTGATATATTAAGTCAAGAAATTTAAATTATTAAAATTACATGTTTAATGATGTAAGCATTCATTTTCATAAAAGACTAATTCTGGTAAAAAAAAAAAAGAGGAAAACAACCGCTAAACTATAAAACTACATATTGTATACAATAGGATATGAGACTGATGTTTAGCAGTATGTTGACATGTTTCAGTATTATTGAACCTCTTCAGCCAGCACTACATAGTTTAACTCATTAGTGCAGACCTTAGCTGACTAGGAGACACTTTCCACATCAGAGGTTCTTAATATGGGCAGTAACATCCCCTAAGGAAGAATGGGACAGTAAATGTCAAGGGGACATTATGGCTGTGGATGTTTAGAGCAGTCATGAGTTTACTTGGAAATTAAATATTTAAATCAAATACAATACTTATAGTTTAAATGCATTTTCAAAAAAAAATCTTTGTTGTGCCTCATGATGCACCTAGCCCCAATGTAATTTCAACATATAAATCCTCACCTTCTTCAATTATTCATATAAAACTTTAAGTAGCCCATGCAAATGAAGACCATACTGGATGATGATGATGATGATGATAATGATGGTGGTGGTGGTGGTGGTGGTCATCATCATCATCACTATCATTTAACATCTGATCTCCATGCTGGCATGGGTTGGACGGTTTGACATATTGAGCTGGCTCGCCGAGAGCTGTCCAGACCCCAAATGTCTATTGTGGCATGGTTTCTACAACTGGTTGCTCTTCCTAACGTCAACCACTTATCAGAGTGTGCTGGGTGCTTTTTATGTGCCGCCAGCACAGGTGTGTTTACATAACACCAGCATGGGTGCTTTTTATGTGCCGCCAGCACAGGTGTGTTTACATAACACCAGCACGGGTGCTTTTTAACTGGCATCAGTTCCTGAAAGGACAAGCCTGTACGAGTACTTAGCCTGACATTGCTTTATCAAGTACAGCAAATTACCATATCTCTTGGTCCCTTGTCATTTCCTCAGTGAGGCCCAGCATCTGAAGATCCTTTCTCATCACTTCGTCCCACGTCTTCCTGGGTCTACCCCTTCCACAGGTACCCTCCATAATTTGAGCTCAGCACTTCTTTATGCAGCTGTCCTCATCCAGCTTACTAAATACATTTAGATTTTTCATAAACCACCATACAAAATTAATTGTAGTTTGATTAACATAATCTGCATTTCTTTTTTTCAAATCATGGAGAGGGGCTGTTCGTAAAATGCCATTCTGTATAAGGGAGCATTCAGCTACAATGGGTTAAGAACCACTGCTCTATCTAGTTGCTTGGCCTTCTAGAAATAGGAGCCAAATCACCCTCAGATCACACCCTATTACCTTAAAAAGAAAGAGGGAGACTTTGAACAATGTAGACAGATGTATAAAGAGATAGCTGTGTCTGGAATTCCTCTGATCAAAAGCCTGGTCAATCCTCTGGCTAAGGTCTGGTGTGGGAATTAAACAACAGCAGTTGCAGCCACACCCACTACCACCACCATCTACAACATGAAGAGTTGCCAACTTGAAAGATTTCAGTTAAGTGGAGCAATTTGAGCCAAAAAATAGTTTGATTGCACTAACTCAGAAATACAAGCTACCTTAATATCCCATCTTCACTGTGTATCTTGAGATTTAGTATGTCTATATATAACAATACGCCTGAAACAATAAATAAAAATCTTTCCTAAGTGGTAAGTAATCCATTTCCCATATCAATGCAACTATTCACTTTCATATTCACATTTCCATGCAAGCATGGATTGGACAGGAATTTGGTGGTCAGAGTTTTACAGCCAAGTGCTCTTCTTGATGCCCACTTTTTTATAGCCTCATACAATACACAGGTATATGGTGTAACTATTCTAAAATCCAGCATGTATCAAAATATACACAACTGATAACAGGTTACTTAATTTAGCAGTCGTTGTCAAAGTTATTTGCTTTGCAACCTCTTCCATACTTTTCCTCCAGGAATCACAGTAATAACTAAACTTTGTTTAAATGATATAACATACAACATAGGTGTAGGAGTTGCTGTGCGGTAAGTAGTTTGCTTACAAACTACATGGTTCCAGGTTCAGTCCCACTGTATGGTGGCACCTTGGGCAAGTGTCTTCTCGGGCCAACCAAAGCCTTGTGAATAGATTTGGTAGACGGAAACTGAAAGAAGCCCGTCGTATGTATATGTGTGTGTGTATTTGTGTTTGTCCCCCCAATAACGATTGACAACCAATGCTGGTGTGTTTACATCCTCGTAACTTAGCAGTTCGGCAAAAGAGACCGACAGAATAAGTACTAGGCTTACAAAGAATAAGTCAGTCCTGGGGTCAATTTGCTCGACTAAAGGCAGTGCTCCAGCACAGCTGCAGTCACATAACATAAAAAAAAAACATTTTGGTATTGCTGTGTCGCAAGGAGATAGTCAATTAGTTAGTTTAGTTAGTTCTCTTTGTGCCATGAAGTACAAGCAGCTGCAACACAATCTCTCCAACCAAATCTGTTTTTTTTGCCACTGTTCAGGTCTCATTCCAGCTTCTCCACCCTTCTCATCTTTCTTGACCAATGGTCCTTCACCATGTGGTTTTAGGATGCCCTGCTGCTCTTTTCCCCCTCAAGCTTCCACTTTAGTGCCACCATGCAATGCTTTTCTCGATTTTGTATGAGAATGTGTCTAATCCAACTCCAACATCTGCATCATATTTCATCAGAGCCTGTTGATGCACATTGCTCTTTCAACTGTGTCATTTCGCACTCTTTGCAGCTAGTATTCTCCTTAAGCATGTGATTGGAAGCTGCCCATTGTTTATTACTACCTTTTTTGTCATATGGAAATAATTGGTGTATTATTTGTGATGTATCATCAGTATGTGAAGGCACATGGTTCAGAGGTTAGAGCGTCGAGCTTACGATCGTGAGGTTGTGAGTTTGATTCCCAGACCAGGCTGCATGTTGTGTTCTTGAGCAAGACACTTTATTTCATGTTACTCCAGTTCACTCAGCTGTAGAAATGAGTTGCAACATCACTGGTGCCAAGCTGTATTGGCCTTTGCCTTTTCCCTCGGACAACATCAGTTGTGTGGAGAGAGGAGGCTGGTATGCATGGGCAACTGCTAGCCTTTCACAAACAACCTTGCCCAGACTTGTGACTCGGAGGGTAACTTTCTAGGTGCAATGCCATGGTCATTCATGACCGAAAGCGGTCTCCTCCTCCATCATCAGTATAACGAAAGCACTAAATGGTAGCTTCAATGAGTACACCATAGAAAAAGATAACACATTCATTCTGGTCCAAAGCTATACAGGAGAGATTTTATAAAAAAGGAAAACAGTGAAATGAAACTCACCTGATGTTGCCAATTAGGAATATTTTTTAATTGTTTCTCACTTAAGATGAGCCTCTCAGATAATTTTTCTTTCTCATTCAGAACATCAATTGCCTGCAAATGTTATCAAAAGCAAATTGAACTTTATTGGCATGAATTTATGATGGTGAAATATGGAAATATAAGCAGAAGATGTTTTCTGTTGGTGTAATGTAATAAATTGAATATTCTTTTATCTGTTCCAGTCATTTCACTGTGGCCATACTGGAACACCACCTTGAAAGGTTTTAGTTGAACAAATTGACCCCAGGACTTTTTTTTAAGCCTAGTGCTTATTCTATTGGTCTCTTTTGCTGAATCGCTAAGTTACAGAGACGTGGCCACACCAACACTAGTTGTCAAGCAGTGACGGGGGAACAAACACAGACACAAAGACACACACACACACACACACACACACACACACACACACATATATATATGACAGGCTTCTTTCAGCTTCTGTCTACCAAACCCACTCACAAGGCCTTGGTCAGCCTGAGGCTATAGAAGATGACACTTGCCCAAGGTGTCATGCAATGGGACTGAACCCCAAACCATGTGGTTTGGGAAGCAAGCTTCTTTTATTCATTATATTGGCCATAAAGGCCTTAAATAGAAGGGAAGCTACGGGCTGGACATAGACATAATGTTATATGAAATGACAAATGAAAATGATGATAAATGAGGGTAACAAGCGATGCTCGCCGATCGCTGCTTACCCGCAGCTTCTTACCAAACAGCCATGCCTGCACCTGTTTTTTTTTTTTAAGATTTTATCCTAAACAAGGCTTGGGACTATGAAAATGTAGCTATAAAGAAGGAAAAGAAGGGTCCTACAAATTCAAAAGATGATGATTCACAAGAAGCTTAAAAGGAATGAATATCATTGACCAAAGAAAAATACAAGATGATGGCAGTGAGTTCCATAGAAAGAAGCCATTAGAATAAATGGATTTATGACTAACAGGAACAGAATGTCACAGTTTAAGTGAAACAGACTATTGGGATATAAATTACTTAGAGAACCCATACACATGAAAAATAATAGTCGAGTTAATGACACAACATTTAATATAGCCATGCATTAAAAAGTTGATTATGAATAATTATGTAAAAATAAGAGACAATATTAGCTAATGACTATCATTATCAACACTGTCATTGTTTTAATGTCCGCTTTTCCATGTTTGCATGTGTCTAATAGAATTCAATGAGGTATATTTTCTATGGTCGGATGCCCATCCTGTCACCAACCTTCACGTATTTTTTGTTTTTAAGCAAGGTAATAATTCTCCATGGCCAGACATGTTTTCTTGGAAAACTGGAAATGAGCGACACAGCTTGTATGATGCTGATGACTGTTTCCAGTCATCATGTGGCTGGCGTTAGGAAGGACATCCAGCAGTAGAAACCATGCCAACTCAGGCTGGAGTCTTGTGCAGCCCTGCAGCTTGCTAGCTCTGGTAATACCTATTTCTTTACTGCCCACAAGTGGCTACACACAGAGGGAACAAACAAGGACAGACAAACAGATTAAGTCGATTACATCGACCCCAGTGCGTAACTGGTACTTATCTAATCGACCCCGAAGGGATGAAAGGCGAAGTCAACCTCGGCGGAATTTGAACTCAGAACGTAGCAATAGACGAAATACTGCTAAGCATTTCGCCCAGCATGCTAATGTTTCTGCCAGCTCGCCGCCTTGCTCTTGTAATACTGTCCAACCCATGCCAACATGGACAACAGACATTAAATGATGATGATGATTTACAAGACTTTGCTCAGCCTGGAGCTACAATAGAAGACACTTGCCCTAAGTGACATGCATTGGGGCTGAACCTGAAACTACATGATTGGAAAGCAAGCTTTCTAACTACACAACCATTCCTGCTGGCAAAAATGTTAGCACGCCAGGTGAAATACTTAGCAATATTTCGACTGTCTCTACGTTCTGAGTTCAAATTCCGCCGAGGTCAACTTTGCCTTTCATCCTTTCAGGGTCGATTAAATAAGTACCAGTTACGCACTGAGGTCAATGTAATTGACTTAATCCCTTTGTCTGTCCTTGTTTGTCCCCTCAATGTTTAGCCCCTTGTGGGCAATAAAGAAATAAAGAAACAAACAAATATTATTTTAATTATTCTGACTAGTACAGGAACAACTAGAAATATGTTTCAATTTTATTAAACTTCATCAACAAAGTATAGCCTTATCCTTCACCATACTTGCCAAAATACTGAAAAAGAATCACTAAGTACATCTACATAAACACATGGCTAGGCATGAAAATAAGCATATTTAAGAAAATATATTACTTGTTTCAGTTATTTGACTGTGGCCATGCTGGAGCACCGCCTTTAGTCGAGCATATCGACCCCCAGGACTTATTCTTTGTAAGCCTAGTACTTATTCTATCGGTCTCTTTTGCCGAACCGCTAAGTTACAGGGACGTAAGCACACCAGCATTGGTTGTCAAGTGATGTTGGTGGGACAAACACAGACACACAAACATATATACACACACACACATACATATATACGGTGGGCTTCTCTCAGTTTCCGTCCACTAAATCCACTCACAAGGCTTTGGTCGGCCCAAGGCAAATTTAGAAAACACTTGCCCAAGATGCCACGCAGTGGGACTGAACCCGGAACCATATGGTTGGTAAGCAAGCTACTTAGCACACAGCCACTCCTGTGCCTATATCTGCATTAAAAAATAATACTATCATAGTGTCTCTCTTCAGGCAATGGACATAATCCAGTTTTTATAATGCCTGTCTGACCCACAATAAATATTTGTACATGAATTGATGGAGCAACCATTAATTGAGAGTGACATGGGTACAAAATCGATTTTCTTGAACCTTTGATTCCAAAGCTTTTCTAGATTAATGATTTTCTTGAACCAAGGGTGGTCATTTTGGTCAACATTCTAAATCAGTGGTTCTCAATTGGGGTCCATATAAAATTTTGGGGGAGTCCACACAACAAAATATTAAATTGGGGATTCACAATAGTATATTAAGTACCCCTGAAAAAATTTTACTTTAGATCTATCTATGTATTGGTATGTGTGGAGGTGCAATGGCCAGTGGTTAGGGCAGCAGACTCGCGATCAGAGGACCACAGTTTCGATTCCCAGACCAGGCATTGTGTGTGTTTATTGGGCAAAAACACCTAAAAGCTCCACGAGGCTACGGCAGGGGGTGGTGGTGACCCCTGTTGTACTCTCTTGCCCCAACTTTCTCTCACTCTTTCTTCCTGTTTCATAAGTAATGCTGCAATGGACTGGCATCCCGTCCAGCAGGGGGTAACACATACGCCACAGAAACCGGGCCCATGAGCCTAGCTAGGCTTGAAAAGGGCGCATAAATAAATAAAAATTGGTACGTACTGCAAGAAACAGCTAAGTTTTTTCCTCTAACATTTTACATAGCTCAACCTACACAATTAATGTGTGAAAAACAAAATAGGAATTTTGAGAGAAATTTCTATAAAACTAGTTTTTAAACGATGAATGGAAATGGGGGTCGAAGGGGACCATAGATAAAAAAAAAAATGATTGAGAATCCCTGCTCTAAATTAATTATCTCTATTTTTTTCTCTTTCTTTTCTATCTGGGGTAGCCAAGTATCTCCTCTAAAGCAAGGCACCTATTTCTATCCCATCATTATACTTTAACCTCTCGACTGGCACAAAGCCACCTCTCTCAATACTACTCTCCCTCCCAGTTGTGGGGGAGGAGAGATCTTTGTCTTGCAAGTTACTTGGTGACTCTCCTGGTGCCGGTGCCATGTACAAAACAATCAACACACTGTAAAGTGGTTGGTGTTAAGAAGGGCATCCAGCTGTAGAAACCATGCCAAAACTGAGAATGGAATGTGGTGCAGTCCTCTGGTTTGTCAGCTCCAGTCAAACCAGCCAACCCATGCCAGCATGGAAAATGGACATTAAATGATGACAACGATGATGATGATGACTTAAATGAAATACAGGCACCTGTACATTAGTATAAATTAGTGTGGGCTACAAGAGGTTCCAGACCATCATGTCCAAAAACTTGGGGTTGTACCTGTATTTATTTTTGGTTGGGAAAACCAATATTAATCTCAAACTTAATGAACATAGCAGGGTTTGTTACCACAAACTTCATTTCACAGGTTAACACAGGCTCACAACCATAGAACTAAAGGCATTTAATATAATAGTTTTTCCCATCCTTAAGCAATGAATATATCTCTAAACATTCTGGGGTTTGCTAAAATTTTAAACATTTATTTAAGTATGGATGCAACACAGCTGATGATTAAGGAGGTCCGTTCACAATCACAGGGTCCCAGGTTCAATTTCACAGTGTGGCATATTGTGCAAGTGTCTTTTAACCATTGCCTCAAGTCAACTAAAGTCTTGTGAATACACAAGCCCATTAGTGAATTGTACAAATAATTCGAAGGTACAACCTGGTCACTCACACTTTTACACACTGATTTTGACAGAGGATTATGTTAAAGGTGCACATGTCTGTGGAATACTCAGCCACTTACATACTAATTTGAGGTCTCCTGGATTTCAGTCACTCAAACAACTGAAACCTCCCCATCAGTAGTAGCAGCAGCTGTTGCTGTCATTGTCATTTAATATCAATTTTTCAAGCTGACATGGGTTGGATGGTCTGACAGAATTCAGCAAACCTCAGTGCTGTGTCAAGTTCCAAAGTCAGCTTTGGCATAGTTTCAATGGCTGGATGCCCTTTTTAACATATCAATATATGTCTTTAGTCTTTCTTTTAGTCTTTTACTTGTTTCAGTCATTTGACTGCGGCCATGCTGGAGCACCGCCTTTAGTTGAGCAAATCGACCCCGAGACTTATTCTTTGTAAGCCGAGTACTTATTCTATCGGTCTCTTTTGTCGAACCGCTAAGTGACGGGGACATAAACACACCAGCATAGGTTGTCAAGCAATGCTAGAGGGACAAACACAGACACACAAACATATACACACACACATACATATATATATATATATACATATATACGACGGGCTTCTTTCAGTTTCCGTCTACCAAATCCACTCACAAGGCATTGGTCGGCCCGAGGCTATAGAAGAAGACACTTGCCCAAGATGCCACGCAGTGGGACTGAACCCGGAACCATGTGGTTGGTAGGCAAGCTACTTACCACACAGCCACTCCTGCGCCTATGATAATATAATTTCAACAAAGTAATATGGCCACATGTTCATATAATGTTTCAGGAGAAAATCTGTCAGACATTAAAAAAAAAAAAAACAGCTATTTACCTGACCTTCAAGGCGTGAGAGTTTTTGTTTAAGTCGAGCATTTTCTTCTTCTAATTCAGTAATACGCTGAAAATATATGAATTAAATACTGAGTTATCAATGAAATATCAGTGACTGAATTCAAGAATACTGACTAGTAATAACGATCACATGTTTTGTTACTGTATTTATTCTCTTTGCAATCAAATTTAATATAAAATCACAAAATGTGCATAAGCGATTAAATAAACAGCAGAATACACTGCAAAAGTGTTTGAGAAAAATCAACCATCAAATTGCACATAATAATACTTTCTGGCTTTGGCACATAGCAACAGCTTTAAGGGAAAGGAGTTGACCCTAGTACTTGACTGGTATTTATTTTATCGACCGCCAAAGGATGAAAGGCAGGCAAAGTTGACATTGGTGGGATTTGAGCTCAGGATGTAAAGTGGCAGAAGCAATGCTGCTCAACATTTTGCCTAATGCACTAATGGTTCTGCCAGCTCGCCACCTAAGAGCTAACTAATAATAATATAACTGATAAAGATATGAGACGTTCTGGTACAGTTGTTGTGGAGCTGTCTTATTTGGTACCACTGATACAATGCCAACTTATTTGAAATCAGAAGTTTTAATGTTTTACTTGTTTAATGTTTTATATTTCTTTACTACCCACAAGGGGCTACACACAGAGGGGACAAGCAAGGACAGACAAACGGATTAAGTCGATTATATCGATGATGATGATGATACAGTGTGTAACTGGTACTTATTTAATTGACCCCGAAAGGATGAAAAGCAAAGTTGACCTTGGCAGAATTTGAACTCAGAACGTAGCGGCAGACGAAGTACCGCTAAGCATTTCGCCCGGCGTGCTAATGTTTCTGCCAGCTCGCCGCCTTAAATATTTAATGTTTCTCTTATTTGTTTAATGTTTCTCTCTCCCTCTCTGTTTGTGTGTGTAAGTATATTTCTCTTTCATTATCATCATCATCATTTAGCATCTGCTTTCCATGTTGGCATGGGTTAGATAATTTCACTGTGAAAGTGGTATGCTGTAGGGCTACACCAGGTTCCAATCTGATTTGGCATGGTTTCTATGGCTGGATGCCCTTCCTAATGCCAACCCCTCCCAGAGTGTAATGGGTGCTTTTTACATGCTAGTTACATGACACTGTCATCAGCTTTATGTGTATGAAGAGAGGAAACATGTTTCTGTCAGCTGTGTTCAGTAACTAACTTGTAATGTCTCTCTCCCCTCTTTCTTATTCTTCCTATCTGCATGCGTATATTTCTCTGCATGCATGTGCTTGGGTATGTGCATTTGCCTCCAGTGCCGAAAAGTACAATCACCAAAACAGGTTGATTGTCAAGGCAGCCATGTCAGATCATTAACATCCGAACAGTGGCACCTAATCGTCTCATTCTGAACTTATCAATATAAAATATGTTTACTCTTTTATTTGTTTCAATCATTTGACTGTGGCCATGCTGGAGCACCGCCTTTAGTCGAGCAAATCAACCCCAGGACTTATTCTTTGTAAGCCTAGTACTTATTTTAATGGACCCTTTTGTTGAACCGCTAAGTTATGGGACATAAACAGACCAGCATCGGTTGTCAAGCAATGTTGGTGGGGGACAAACACAGACACACATATATACATATACATATATACGACAGGCTTCTTTCAGTTTCCATCTACCAAATCCACTCACAAAGCTTTGGTTAGCCCGGGACTACAGTAGAAGACACTTGCCCAAGGTGCCACGCAGTGGGAATGAACCTGGAACCATGTGGTTGGTAAGCAAGCTACTTACCACACAGCCACTCCTGCGCCTGTATTTGATTAATTTAATTTCATAATGGTTCAATTTTGGGCACAAGACCAGCTATTTCGGGGGAGGGGGCTAGTCAATTATTGACCCCAGTGCTCAACTGGAACTTATTTTACCAACCCTGAAAGAATGAAAGACAAAGTTGACCTTGGTGGGATTTGAACTCTGAACGTAAAGACAAACGAAATGCCACCAAGCATTTTGCCTGACGTGCTAACAATTCTGCCAGCTCTAATAATTCCAAGTCTTTTATCAATACAGATATTAATATATTGTGATAGGATCCCATATTATTAACATCATTGTCATTATATAGCTATAGTCAACACAATGCTTGATATTCTAGAAGGAATAAATATGTACAAATGTCTACAAACAATTTTGTTTCATCATTTAATTTAAATAAAATACACATACCATCTGAAGTAAATCAGAACCACCAGACTCATTCATTGGCATCAGTTTTACTCTAACAGGAGAGTCTTTTTTTTTGCTTGAAAATTCTTGTTCTTCAAATAATTTAATTTTTTCTAAAAGTTCTCTAGAAAAGAAAAAAACAATTAGATAGCAACAATACCAAACAAATTATGCTTTATTTCAATTCAATTTAGTACTACTTGTTTTTAGTCTTCACTTCTGTCAGCCATTGTCCAACAGCCATACTGGGGCACAGTTCTGAAGAACTTAATCGATCAGATTGATCTTGGTTTATATTCCAAGATCAGGTAGCTACCACATATTGGTCTCTTTTTGCTGAACTACTAAGTTACAGCAACAGAAACAAATCAACACTAGTTGTCAAACGATGGAACACAGGCACACACAGACACAGAATTAAGTGTTAACCTTGTCTTAGTAAAAACAAAATAAATATGCTACTCAACTAAAAAGCATGCAGACACTCCAACCACCCCCAAAAACCTTGTCAAGAACACCTCATTAAGACTCTCCTCTTTCTCATCTAACAAAGCTGTATTCAAGGAAATTGTCACACCAAACAACAAAATACTTCACATTATTTGTAAGACAGTGACAAACATCACATGCTATTAAGACACGGATAAGGCAACAAGCAGGCAGAAACGTTAGCACGCCGGGTGAAATGCTTAGCAGTATTTCGTCTGTCTTTACGTTGTGAGTTCAAATTCCACCAAAGACAACTTTGCCTTTCATCCTTTCAGGGTCGATAAATTGTCTCAGTTGTGTACTGGGGTCAATTTAATTGACTGGCCACCTCCCCCAAAATTTCCGGCCTTGTAGAAAAGGATATTAAGACAAGGACGCCGTTATATTGCTCTAATTCAATTCTGACTAGGTATCGAACTGAGTTTGGTGACTTTTGCAAATACATTTGTATTTTGTTAATTTGTACAAATAATAGTTCTAATTTGCATACGGCTTTGTGTTGCATGTGGCTTTTTGGGTCCTGCTTTAATCAGCATGTATTTTTGAGTATATATTGCTCGCATGTTCACTCCATTTTTGGTCAGTTAGCATTCGAGTAAATTGATAATTCTGTATTAAATCATAACACACACACACACTCACACAAATATATATATTCATCGTCGTTTAACGTCCACTTTCCATGCTAGCATGGGTTGGACGATTTGACTGAGGTCTGGCGAACCAGATGGCTGCACCAGACTCCAATCTGATCTGGCAGAGTTTCTACAGCTGGATGCCCTTCCTAATGCCAACCACTCCGAGAGTGTAGTGGGTGCTTTTATGTACTACCAGCGGGACTGGCAACAACTTTGCTTGAATGTTTTTTCACATGCCACCAACACAAGTGCTAGTAAGGCAACGCAGGTAACGATCATGCTCGAATGGTGTTTTTAATGTGCCATCAGCTCAGAGGCCAGCTTGTTGCTCTGGCCCCCAATCTATCTATACATATATATGTTTTGCTCCAGGTGGTGAATTTGTCATTAAAAGAGATAGAATCTCTTCTCAAAGATGAAGAACATGCATATTTATTTTTTAAATATATAATAAATGATAGAGATGGGAAATGGAACATACGAGAGGCTTTATTGTTCACAATCATCGTTTCCATGCAGAACACATTGAAACAATCATTGTGAGCAATAAAGTTTCTTGTGTGTCGCATTTTCTGTCTATATCATTTGTTATATACTCAACACACACTGAGGAACTCCCAATGTAGATCCAGCAATAATTGGATTAACACTGTAGATGACATCTGGCAGATATAGGCAGTGTACATATTTCATCAGCTTCCTACTAGGAACATACTCAACACTTAAGTGTGTGTGTATTTATATATACATATATATAAAATCTCACAGAGGCTGAAGTCAGTGGTGTGATTAAAGTGCCCCAGTGTGGAAAGGGTGCAGGGGAAGATGAAATCCAGTCTGAGATGTTAAAAGCCTCAAATAGAGAAGGTATTCCCTAGCTGACTTGTGTATGGTGTCGTGGTGGCATGCACCTCTGGAAAGACACCAAAGCAAAGACAATCCAGATTGATAATCTCAACTTTTAAGAAGGGTATTAAGAGAGAGCGCGCTCTAACTAAAGAGGAATCTCCTTGATAAAGTTTATACTAGGTGTCTGGGAAAAAGATGCAGGGAAATTGCCGAACTCAAGCTTGCTAACAAAACAGTGTGATTTCCATCCTAAATGCGGCGCAACCAACCAGATATTCACTCTACAAATCTTTGAGAAATCAAGGGAACATTGTCAAGAGGTGTATGCTTGCTTTGTAGACCTTGAAAAGGCATGTGACGAGATGTTACAGAACAGGTTGTAGAGGATATTGCAAAAGTTTGAGGTTAATGAGCACTTGGGGTGGTACCACGTAAAATGCAGCTATGCTGGTGTCACAAAAAGTACCTGTGCCAGTGCCACATAAAATGCACCCATGTTGGAAAGCACCCATACCAGTGTCACATAAGAAGCACACAGCACTCTCTGTAAAGTGGTTGGCATTAAGAAGAGCATCCAGCTATAGAAAGCATGCCAAAACAGGTGACTGGGACCTGGTGCAGCTCTCCATTTTGTCAGCTTCTGTCAAGCCATCCAACTTATGCCAGCATACAAAATGAACATTAAATGATGATCATGATCATCATCATAAGGATGATGAAGATGATCATGATGATCATGATGAAAGTTGTCCAGGTTTATATCTTCTAAAGTATTGGGTTGTCCGGAAAGTTTGTGCCAATTTATAGTAGCTTACCTTTCAACTTATTTTAGAACATGGTTGAGTCCATAAAATAGGATTTGACTACACCTCCATTTAGAGCACAGTTTAAGCTATCTTTTCATGGAAGAAGATTTATGTTCCTATAACCTGTGTTAATTCTGTAACCTTTTAAAATGGAAGATACGAAAGTTCATTTTCAGCACTTGATGCTTTGGGAACCAGAAAAAAATTGCTGCAGCTCGGCTGGGATGTGTTACCCCACCCTCCATATTCACCAGATATTGCTCCTTCGGATTTCCACTTATTCAGGTCTCTGCAGAATAGACTTAATGGTAAAAATTTCAATTCCTTGGACAATGTAAAAAGATACCTTGATGAATTCTTTGCCATGAAACCACCTCAATTCTGGGAAGAGGGTATTTTCAAGTTAAAGGAAAGATGGAGATGCATTGTGCAACAAAATGGTTCATATTTGGTTGATTAAAAATGTAATGGCAAGTATTTTCTTTCTTTTAAAAATCAGCACAAACTTTCCGGACAACCCTATACATCACCAACGTTTGAGTAAAGCTGTGGAAAAATAATCATAAAATTTGTATAACAAAGTAAATAGTTGAAAGTGATCATGATACTTACACATTCTCAAGTTCAGATATATCAGCCTTCAATTTCAAATGCCAGTTCTCCGATTGCTGAAACATTTGTCGCAAAAGCAATATGTTGGTATGAGCCATGTTAATCAGTTCTGACTCCATATCACCTCTAATCACTTGAAGTAGTCCATCTAACAATTCTTCAACTTCATAATTAGTGTAAGTATCTTCAGTGAGCCTAAAGTACAAAGAAAATAATTACATATGCAAATGTATGTGTGTGTGTGTGTGTTTAGAACCAAGAGGAAAAGTATGCAATACATGCTGTAGGTTTTATTCATTCATTTGAAGTTGAACCTTCACTCCAGTGTTACTCTGAGTTTCTTGTACATTCATCAAAGCTACTCAAAGGACGGACAAGAAATAAGATACTCAGCTTTGAAGATATGCATATATATATATATATATATATATATATATATATAATATATATATATACTTTATTTAAAAGCAGCAGAAATATAACAAAACCTGTTACTCAGAGTTTCCCATTCATTGGACAGTTCTTGTTAAAACAAGAACTGTCTGACAAACGGGAATGTGAAACTCTGAGTAACAGCTTTTGTTATATTTCTTCTGCTTTTAAATAAAGCATATTACTCTACCTTGTTTCACATTTATGTGCTTACTCCAGTATATATATATGCCAGTGGCACGTAAAAGGCACCATTCAAGTGTGGTTGATGTTATTACCGCCTGACTGGCCCCCACGCCAGTGGCACGTAAAAAGCACCCACTATACTCTCAGAGTGATTGGCGTTAAGAAGAGCAACCAGCTGTAGAAACCTTTCCAAATCAGATTGGAACCTGGTGTTAAACAATGATGATGATATATGTATACACACACACACATATATACATATATATATATATATATATTATCATCATCGTTTAACGTCCGCTTTCCA